>NC_136488.1:81104742-81147242 GCF_053919585.1 Euprymna scolopes | reverse complement strand
TAAGCATTTATAAGCTTGTTTACAGGTCGAATCAAGTTATAAAGAGCAAAGATCGTTATTGTTATGAATAAAGATTTTCAAAAACACAGTTTTTCATTTTCAAGATGAAATTTAAATCGGCAAAAACTTTTCCATCGATCTTAATATTACAAATTCACTTTTTTATATAGCCTAACACATTAGAAATCATAGTGACAACGTATTGAATATAGAATACTACCAAATAAATTTTTTTTTATTCGATGGCACCAGATAAATTCCACCAAAAGCTAATCGGCCTAAAATAATAAGGGATTGCTTTTGGATTGACGATGATTCGCAATTTCCGATTTCCATGATAAAGTGGATATCTTCATTTTTACCTTATATTGAATACTGATTTTTTTTTTAATTTAATTAATTTAAATACTTGTTGTTTTCCTTGTTGCAACAGCCAATTAAGTATTTTGGCAAAGAATTGGCTTAAGATAAGAATAAACTAGTCATATATATATTTTTTTTTTTGAATATGTGGATTTTTTGGGGGATTTTTAAAAAATTATTGCTACCCTCCCGATAATAATATTCCCACTTTGCAAAGTATGTCCAGGTTTCTTTTAAAAATAAATAAAAAATAAAATAAAAAAATTCTGCGCTTTTTGTTAAATCATTCATTTCTTTTTTTTTTTCTTTTTTTTTTAATCGTTCATTATAATCAAATCATCGGAGAACCAAATACTTTTTGGTTGCGGGATGTTTGGTTGAATATTCTTTGTCTCAGCCGTCAGCGGTATTTTCATCTCCATCGGACTGAGAGGTGGTTTCTCCATTTCACTGATATTAATACGGAAAGACTCGTCCATCCCATCGCAAATGTCGTCCTCGCAATAACTCGTGAAGAAACTCGGGAAGAGCAAGGCTAAAGAAAAAATGGCAGCCCCCGCGCAGAAAACGATAAGTCCAATAACTTTACTAATGTCCAGCATTTTGTTGTAACGCTCGGCGTCCCTGTCTACCATGGCGATCTTCGTGTTGTCATTGATGTCGATGATAACTGTCCGCTGTGGAACCAAGTAACCGATGAGAATTCCGACGACTCCAAAGAAAAGCAAGTTGGCGCCTAACCAAAGAAATATCTTCCACCAAATCGGCGCACATCTTTGCGGTCGGTTTTTCGGATCCAACAAATATTGTAAGGAATCGTCCTGAAATGAAAAAGAAATTTTAAAACTTTCATCCACTTTTCTTTTCTTTTTTTTTTTTTTTGGTAGAGGTGGGGGGGGGAATAAAGAATTTTGGTTATAGTCAAAATTGTCTTCTCCTTTTGACTTCCGGTTTCTGATGTCTATTTGGCTGAATAATTAGATATGGTCAAGCAGACAACAAAGCCATTTTTAACATGGGAAAGCGGGGGGGGGGGGCGATTATCTGAGAGGAAAATAGTTATCCCGTTTGCAGAATAGAAGCTAAAAATCAAAAGGAGCAGGCAATCTTGATTATAATTGGAATTTTCTATATTTCTTGTTGTTATGCTGATCGACCCTTCTGCATGACTATATGGACTCTTCCTGACACTATAAACAGTGGTAACAAATAAAGAAAATCACTATAACTAATCCAGAAACAATTTCTGGCAATACATTACTTTTGTACTTTCTGTAAATACATACTCTTGTTAACAACCTCCTTGTGCTCTTATTTATTAGGTTGGTGCAAAAATAATGTCGTTTTTTGTCGTTCAATTTACATATAAAAAACATTATTTTTGCATCAACCTAATATTTATTTTATTTTATATCTTTTTTTACCTTTTAAGGCCACAACACTGGTAGTGTGGAATCAGACTTATGTCAGGTACAACATCACCCATGCCAAAATAGGCTTCAGAAAATAGAAGATTAAAAAAACTCGTAACTCTCACTTTTCTTGTTTTGTCCTTTTAGTCTTCACATTACATGAGCGACGTTTCTGACAAAGGAGGAAGGGTTGCTGTTTTCTGGATCAGAATCTATCTACCTCACACTTGTTGACTAATTTTTGACTTTGACGTAGCATTTTTTTTTTTTTTTAGTTTCTTACATTAAATGGCTTCATGCCTTTTCTGGATCTTGTTAAAAGAAAAAAAAAAAAAAAGAAAAGAGAACCTCAAAAAGAAAAAATACCGATTCCAGGTGGAACAAGACTAAAAGGATAGGGAGGGGTTCTGTGATCTACCCTATTGCGTCACTACATGCACTCTTTTTGACATTATGAATAGTGATAATGGTTGTAATAGAGAAAGGGTCACTATAACCAAACCAAAAGCAATCTCTGGCAATCCATTACTTCTGTGCTTTCTGTAAATACATATATTTGTTAACTCTACCTCCTTGTTGTCTTATTTCTTTTTAGTTCTTTAAGGCCATGACACTTAAAATTTTCACACTAGTTTCTTCATCTTGGCTGTTGTTTCTGGAACACATGGCCGGGATGATGTGCATATTGGTTAAAGCATGTAGGTTATTTTGAAGTTCAAAGTTCAATCCTGAGCAAAGGTAGTGAGGCAACGATGAAAAAAAAGTATCACAAGGCGACGAAAATTCGAACTTTAGTCGGATATAATATCTATGCCACAATCGGCTTCAGGGTCCAAAAAAGAGTCTCAAATCTAATAGGTTCCGCACTATCGGCCAAGCTCGAACCTCTGTCCCATCGGTGCAAGGTTGCATTCCTGTGCCTGTTTTATAAGTACTTTAATCGGATGTGCTCGGATGAACTCATGCCACTTGCGCCATCCCTTGATGTACATACTCCTGACTAACTCGACAAGCAGCAAAATCTCACCTCTTCACTGTTGAGGTCTCTAGATGTCAGAATAGTTTCTTCCCTCAAACTGCTAAACTTTGGAATTCCGTACATGTTTCCTGCTTTTCTGACAAGCAGAAATTTAGATGTAATGTGAACAGTCATTTCGCTACTCAACCCCCCTACAATCCACTGTTAACACGATTCCAAATAGTAGCTGATTAAGTCCAACTGGCAATATGCCTTGTTTATGATGAAACAGAATAATAAAAAAAAAGAACATACAAGATTCACAAGAAAATAAAAGATTAGACTTAATTGCAATAAATATTCAAAGAAAAATATTGATTAGAGATGGAGCAAAGCTAGAAGTGGGGGGGGGTATGCTGATCTACCCTATTGTGTGACTCCATGGACTCTTCCTATGACTATGAATAGTGATAACGGTGGTAATAGAGAAAAAGTCAATCCATCCAAAAGCAGTTTATGACTACACATTACTGATACGAGACTTCATCTTCTCTTTTCTTGATCAGTGAAGGTTAAATCTTTCTAGACTGAGGCAATTTTAATTTTCGTCCCAAATCCAGAAATTCCCCATTTTGGACGGTTGGATTTTCTTCACACTGGAAAAAAAAAACAAAAAAAAAAACAACCTTGTGTTTAACTGTTCTCATGAGGAGGCAAATAAAAGTACAATTCAGTGTACAATTAAGTGCACAATTCATCTGGTGGTTGTAAGTTCAGTCCTGAGCAAAGGCAGCAAAATGATTTAATAACTAGAGAATGGAATGCGATCAGTGTACCACTCCTTCAGTTTACAGTAGAGGGTTGGGTTCAAGATTCTATAAAGAAAAACAGTCTTCTTGAAGACATTATTTACCAACTGGAAAGTTACTTGTATTTAATAAAAAAAGATTGCAAAAACTTCCAGTTGTATAGAATATATTATAAAAACAAACAAACAAACAAACAAAAACTAATGAAATTATTAAAAAAAAAAAAAAGAGATTTTTTTATTCATAAGCATAAATATTTTTGCACGTCTCCTTAAATCATGGAGAAATTATTTAATTGAAAAGGCATTTATACAAAAGCAAATGATATAACGTTTTAAAATGCTCCAATGAGTTATTTCCCTTATTCTGTTTGAAAGAGACAACGATTCTTCTTAGTTATGATAGTGAAATTTAAAAAATGAAATATTGAATTTCAAGTGAAACCAATAGTGTTCTATTGTGACTTTCGATACCAGTTGTTGTGAACACGAATGACACCAATTGTTATATTGTGTGTAATAAGGTATTGTATCCCAATACCCAATAACAACCGTCACAATAACAAAAATACCGTATGGTAGCAAGACAGACAGAATATTAAATAAAAAATATTTATTGATGAAACGTAATGAAATGAAAAACCTTCTTGTTGATAAGAAAATTCTGAGAAGTTTAGATTGGAATTAATCAGAATTGTCTCTTGTTGATAAAAAAAAGTTCTGAGAAGGAAAATAGCGAAGTCCTATAGTTGGGATATTTGTTGCCGGCATTGAGCGAACGGCTTCTGCTGCTATGAGAAAGAGAGGGTGAAGGCTTTTGTGTTATTGTTGACACCACTGTCAGAGAAAGAAAGGGAAGAGACGTTCGTATTAGCTGCTGCTGTTACTAGGAAAGAGAGAAAGAGAAATCCATGCGAGAAGTTGGACGACCTTCACCAACAAATTGCTAGTGATAGCTGATGACACAGCCCTTATATATGGGTGGGGGGAGCAGATGTAGTATGGAGCTAAGGTCTGCGCTATGATTGGAGGAGACATTTTTGTTTGTCATTGTGTTTTACTGCCTTGATTATCCTTTGTTGTTAGGGAATACTCATTCCCATGAGTCCATGTTTTGTTGTTTCTATTTAAACTGGGGGTGTCTGTGAGAGAATTTATATTAAGGTCGTCACTTGTAATTCCTTTATAGATATTTTACCACATATTTCTGTATCTGATCTGTCGGATTTTTCTGACCTTCTCTATTTTAGTGTAGCTATTTCCTTGGGCAATGAGTTTTTGCCTGGTAATTTATTGCTATAATGAACTGTATATCATAGTGGAAGGATGGGTACAAAAAACATAGTTTCTGACAACTTAATGCGTTGTTAGCAATCGATTGAACATAAGGAGGAAAAAAGGCAACTCAAAAATGGATTCAAAACGTAGAGGAAGACACCAAGAACTTACCAATCTAACAAATTTTAAAAGATGCCCCAGATACCTCCAGATTCATGTCTCAAAAGCCCTTCTACAACTCAAGAATCAAAATTTCGATCCAGTTGAGACATGAAAGGAGAAATGGAGAAACAATATTCCTAAAGGAGGGGACATCATTAAAGACCCAACTTTGCACCTCCCAGGTTTTGCTACACATAATAGGAAGCAGTGGGCAGCTGCAAACTGGATCAGAATAAGACACTGCAGGATTACAGCAAACAAACAGGTGGAGACAAATAGACCCCCCCCCCCAAATCTGCTCAAAGTGCAAGGAAGCCCCCCCCCCTCCCAGGATACAGACCACCTGATCCTACACTGTCCAAAGAGACTGTGCGACAGCCCATCTATCTGAAGACAATTTCTCAGACTGGCTACAAAATAGCTGTAACTCATACGATACTACTATAGCAAGTATTAAAAGTGTGGAAGAGACTTACCTCAAATTTCTGGACGAGTTTGTGTAGTGTCTAAGGTTAAGAGCAAAAAAAAAAAAAAGAAAAAAAAAAAAAGAAAAGCAAGAATGGCAACCACACCTGTTTATATGCTGGCAAGTCTTGCGAAGTAACACAAAATCTTGTTTCTCATATGCAAATAAGATGGTGCCAGCTTGGATTAAAAATAAAAAAAGCTCGTTTTCAGAGAAAGAGAGTATTTTTTCAGAGTTGTGTGTTAGGACTGCAAATAGTATACATACGATAATAAAGCATGACGATTCTAACCACAAAAACCAAAACCACGCTTATTTTCCATAATTTTTGGTATGCACTAATGATTTGCATTAATAAATACATTCTCTCTTCCGTTTGCCTGCTTTCCAGCTGACTACAATTTGATCGTCTTCAAGTCCAACATAAACAAGTTCTTGATCAGCCGTCCCCTTAAGTAATCCAATTTACCAAATTTCCACTACTAACGATTATTACAATATTGTCCCAGTGACTACTGTATACTCATTAACCCTTATCCTTGAGTGGCTTCTGTGCCTTGATAAGTGGTGACTCCTATGTAAAATAAAAAATTCACAAGTTTTTCTGTTATTTTATTTGGAACTGCCATATTCCACTTGAGTGTCAATGAAAATTAGCACCAAAAATTGCATAGCAGAGCAATTTAATTCCGATTTTAGATCTGTTAAGATTTTTAGGATATTGTTATCTTTGCTTGCTTCCATGTCACCGTGCACACTTTATTTGTATATGAATATTTTAGATGGTGGGAGGAAATGAAAATAGCAGTAATGTATAAAAGTCACGGTTATGGAAGAACGCAAGAAAAAATCTGTTTAGGCATTAAAAATAGTTTTTTTTGTTGTTTCTTGTTATATATTACGAAATGAAGAATCATTTTCATTAAAAATCCAGTTGCTATTAAGCATCTAAAATTGAAAAAAAAAACAACACACTTGAAAAGTGTCAACGTATTGTAAATAAACTAAATCAAAACAAGATGGTGAGCGAATTTGACCTGATGTCATGTGATTTTGCTCATTCACATAATATTGACATTTTTGTCGATTATACATGCATAATAATAACTGGATTTTAATGGAAATGATTCCTCATTTAGTAATATATAACAAAAAAAAAAAAAAAAGAAAACTATTTTTAATACCTAAGAAGATTTTTTCTCATGTTCTTCAATGGCCGCGACCTTTATATAATACCAAAATAACAGAGAGAGAGAGAGAGAGAGAGAGAGAGAGAGAGAGAGAGAGAGAGAGAGGTGGGGGTGAAACGGGCTTTTTTGAAATAGAAACAAGCTCAGAATGTTAAGATAATTTAAATTAATAATCTTTTTCCCAAAAATTTTAAACAAGTTATACGTTGTTTATTTTGTTATCTTTTATGATTTAATTAATACTAGTTCAGCTAGAAGGAGAGCGAGAAAGAAAGAGAAAGGTATACAGAGAGAGGAGAGAGAAGAAGAGAGAGGGATTTGTTTGGGATTTTGTCTTTTTATTACACTTAGGTCAAAAGAAGATAATCGGTTTGTATACAAAAAAATGTCAGACAGTGGCGGATGAGAACTCAAATGTGGAAAAAATATATTTGCATGGCAGATATCATTAAACGCAGGTGCTCGACTGAACTCCAATCTATGGTTCCCCCTTGCCAAACTTTCACGGAAAACACTTAACGAGCTACGATTTCCTCCACTCTCTAACTGTGCCTAACTCTAAACGCAGATTCCATGAATAAAGTTTCTTTCCCCAGAACTTCATGCCTGTTGAACACTGTTCCGCTGGCCTGCTTCCCGGTTGAATACCACATGGTAGCCTTCAAATCCAATGTAAAAAAGTTCATGCTGTATAACCATCCCCATACATAATAATATTCTACCCAATCTACACCATTAACGATTACTACACTACTAACTTACATTCATTAATCCTTATCATCGAGTGACTTTCGGGCCTTGATAAGTGGTGACTCCAAAGTAAAAAAAAAAAAAAAAAAAAAAAAGAGCTAATGCTGAGGTTATAACAAGAGTTAGAGTGTTTTCACTATTAACGTTCGGCAAATTAAGGCACGATAAATGGTTCAGTTGGTTCTCTATTTGTGTGGTATTTAGGTACGTCATTCGAGCAACTTGGAATTTTTATATAAAAAACAAGAGGCAACAAATTTTAATTTAGATGGACTGGCATGCCGTTTTTCTGCTAAAAATCTTTGTAAAAAATAGACAATTTTTTTTTTTTTTTTTTTTTACATACCGATGGCCTGAGATTTGGGGGAATTATATAATTTGTTGTTATATTTACTTTTCATTGTTATTATTTTGGTAAATATTTAAAAAAAAAAAAAAAAAAAAAGAAAAGAAAAGAAAAAAAGATACTTATTGTAAAAAAAAAAAAATAATAATTCAAAAAATGTGAAAAAAATTTTTTTTTTTAACTGAAGGGAACATGTTTTTTTTTTTTTATTTTGACTCATATTTTTGTTTAATAATTCCCCTAAGTCTGAAAAAAAATTGTTTAATTTTTACAAAGATTTTTAGGAAAAAAAAAGGTAGGAAGCTTTTGTTGTGCCCTAATTTAATGTACCTTAATTTAGTGTGCCTTACTTTAGGCTGCCCTCATTTAGTTTGCCTTAATTTAGTGTACCTAAATATCACACAAATAGAGAGTCAGCAGGAGTCATTTGTCATGCCTTAATTTGTCTTACATAAATAGTAAAATAGTTAAGTTCCGAAAACTTCTGCCACTACTAACCAACAGAGTTATTGTTCAAAGAGGCAGAAACATTGAATACTGTAAACCTCCAATCAGTAGTTCCTTTCAGCCAATCAGAGAAGCAAAAATATTCAGCGCTGAAAATCTGCATACACTAACCATAAAACACAGTGTTTGTCACTCTTTTTGTCCTGATATTTTCATCCATACCTTATGCACACGGGTATGTTCTTAAAAAGCTAATTCCAGCCTTTGGCCAAAGAACTTCGACAGACTTTCATTGTTTCCTAATAATAGAGTGGGCATAGACACACTGTCAATCAAACACACTTGCACTCAAGTTAGTACACACTCTTTATCACTAACAAAACAGAGGCATGCTATTTACACACGTGGTGCCAGCCAAAATGAACACACATACACACTCATTAACAAAATAAATGTACGGTAATATATACACGCATCTTCATATGTTTGTCTTATTTACACGCATATAAACACATATGGAACCAACCAAAATGAACATATGTACATTTGTAGTAAGATGGCTGGGGCTCTCAATGGAGAAGGCTGAAAGAATAAAAATGAAATTCAATGCTTCTAAAATCACAGATACCCATTAACTGTATTTTATCAAAATCTCAGAAGGGAAATAAAAATTCTGTTCTCATAGCTTAAACTAGTTTGTACTTGTTTTGGAAAGAGCTGAAGTCAGAAGGTCAGAGGACAATTCTGAAGAATGTGTAGTTGCATGAAAAAAAAAAGGTTGTCAAGTGAATTTAAATGACAATAGACAGAACAAGAAGTTTAAGTTTTTTTCTTTAAATAATAAAAAGGAAAGAAAAACAATTGTTACACATACATCTAACATTACCACAGAAGAGATGAGGTCTGCCCAGTGAGTCACAAATGAATGAATGGACGGATAAATAATTGTGAGATATGCATGCTAGGCGGAGTTACATAGCAACACACCTAGGAGCAGCAGAGAGAGAGAGAGAGAGAGAGAGAGAGAGAGAGAGAGAGAGAGAGAGAGAGAGAGCACAAGAGCAAGTCGGGGCCGGGCCTGGACAGCATCAGATTGCCCTACTGGATTTTTTATCTCAGTATAATAAGTTGCAATTTATAACTGAAAGGCTTCCTTTTTATTTTCCATAAGAATCCACACAATGGTGTTTGGGCAAAGTAAATCTCAAATCCCTCAACACCAGTGTTGTGGCAATGTAAGTAATGAATCCCTCGTTACCAGTGTTGATCAAGACAAACATAGTGGTATAGTTAACAGAAGTGTATTAGTAAAAGTATGTTACAGAAATACACGTTATGATTCTGGGGGCCATAACTGCCACAAATCACTTTATTTACTTCTTTCCCACCACAGCAAGATGTGGCACAAGGTCAGAAGGTGGGGAAAGTCAAGCCAGTACCCCTAAAGGAGGAGCACTCTGATATTTTAAAAATTGACTGGACAGCCCTGTTAACATTCCCTCAGGTCGTAAGCAATAAACATACTGCAGCTCAAAGAGAGGAAGCAAGGCCTGAGAAGATGGACCTCCTCGGATTTCCCAGAATGAATGCCTCAGCCCGCCAGATAAAAGGCTACCGAAAAGATCCAGAATCTCAACTGGCAAGCTATCGCCAGTGCAATTTGGCACCAAATTAATGGCACAAATCGCTACCACAACGTGTTAGATGTAACTGCATTCATTGTCTCTGGATATTCATTCCTAAAATTGATGGATCAGTTTATTTCATAACAGATAGTGAAAAAGATTTAAATAAAAATTTCTAGAATTGCCACTATAACACTTCACCTGAAGTTTTGACTAGAATTAACAAAACCCCAAGCTAACTCTGCGCACTCGTCCAAAGACAAAGGGATGTGACATATGAAGTTCAGTTCATATATTCATCAGGGTTCACACAGGTTTGAAAAGGCCTTGAATTTTGAAAAGATCTGACTTCTATAATTACCTGGAAAAAACCTTACTTCTATAATTACCTTGAAAAGGCCTTGAAAATATGGAAAATGTCTTGAAAAGGCCTTGAAAATCATATTCTTTATGTCCAGTAAAAAATTTGTGTAGGAATATTAAAAAATAAAATTGAAATAAATACATTCTCCTGAAATTGAATCATATTATTTCTGGTATTATCGATACAAAAGTTGCACCCTTTTATCACGAAACTACCTGATATTATTTATATAATGGTCCAGGGTTATGGTCGCCATGTTCCCCGAAAATGTCATGTGATTTTTATCTTTGGGAGACTTTAAACACAAAAAGTTTATGCAAATAATCCTCACAATCTAAACCAACTAAAGGAGAACATTACCAATGCTATCAGGAGAATCACCAGAGAAGATCTACAGGCAGTATCTGCAAGCATTGTTAAACGTACCCAGAAATGCATAGATGTCAACGGAGAGCACTTCCAGCATCTTTTATAACACTACAAGTAATTTAAACAATAAAAGAATGTTCCTCCTCTCTACTACATTTTCTGGGCTACTTTTAAATGGGCCACTCTGTATACACTTTATGGATGTAGTCAAAGTGAAATTAAAAATTGAAATAAATACTATTAAAATATTTTTTAAATATGAATCAAAATACTGTTAGTTTTTTGGTTTTGTCTTGAAAACTTCAATTTTGTCTGGAAAAGATTTTGAAAAGCGCTCGAAAAATTTTGAAAAGTCCTTGAAAATTTTACATTGAAAATCTTTATGAATCCTATTCATGTGCAACTGAATTCTTTCGCTGATAAGGCATATTTATTTATTCTAAAAGAGTAGCCGAGTTGACGTGATTTAATACTTGAATGAAGTATTTTCCTCATTTTGGTTGCTGCCAATTTTTCTGACAGCATCGACCTCCAGAACCATCCAGGGTAAACAATGCAGCACAATAAGTCTTCATCAGCAGAGAAACGACATTTGACGATAGTCAAGATTGTCTACCCCTTTTTGAATTCCGGTTTCTGCTGTCCATTTGGTTGGATAATTAGGCATAGTCATGCAGACAAGTAAGCCATTCTTAACATGAGGAAAGGAAGGGGGTCTTTCACATCATCTGAGAGGAAGACAGTCATCCAGTCTGCAAAATAGAAGCTAGAAGTAAAAAACAGCAGGCAATCTTGACTATAACAGGAATTTTTAATATTTCTTACTATTATGCTGAGCTGCTCTACTGTGTCATTATATGGACTCTTCCCGACACTATGAATAGTGATAACGATAAGAAAGAGATTCACTATAACCAATCCAGAAGCAATCTCTGTAAATTATTTTACTAGATAATCAGGCATGGTTAAGCAGACAAAGAGTGGGAGTACTTTTACATTATCTGAAAGAAAGATAATCCTTAATCAGAAGGGATCATATCTTGCTTGTCACCGTGATCCCATGTACAGAGCAGAAACTGAAAATCAAAAAGAGCAGGCAATCTTGACTATAACCAGACATTCTACTCAACAATTCATCATTATGAGACAAGACAGTGGTCAATTTCGGCAGCATCCCATTAACCCTAGGACCAGGGGACAGCACGACAAATGATGTCATAGACTATGCAACCAGTGTGCTAATACACACACAAACATGCCTTCATAAATGCACACGACAACAGCCGAAACGAACATGTGTACCCAATTTTTCCTTATAGAAAAAATTCCCATCTTTAATGAACACTTTCGATTCTCATTATTTTTATACTAGCATGGCTGTATGGTATTGCCCGGTGTAAAAGTGTCTTAGACATATTTAGATCTGATGTCAAAAAAAAAAGGGTCTTAGACATACCTACATCTGATCTCAAAAGAAGATTAAATACAGTATAGAGCGATGTGTACAGACCAGGATTTTTTGTTGTTGTTGTTTTTGGTTTGATCATGTTAAAAGAATGGATGAGAATTCTTGGGTTAATAGAGCAATTGGCAAAGGAAGGCCGAGGATAATATAGGAGGAAGTCATGAAAATGGACTTGAGAGAAAGGCATATAAATAAAAACCTGTCTAGAAACAATTAATTTGGAAATTCATTTCTAAACACATGTCAGCAAGTAAAATAGGCGCTAGAATATTACTGCAAATAAGGTGGTCTCCCTCTACTGTGCTAGAAAACTACTCATATCTAACAGTATCCTATATCTCTACAAAGCCACCATTCGCTCATGCAAGGAATATTGTTGCCACATCTGGGATGGTGTATCTACTACTAGTCTATCTCACTTAGACAGGATCCCCCCCCCCCCAAAAAAAAGTCTTCAATCTAATAGGTCTTGTACTATCAACTAAGCTCCTAACTGTCCCAAAATGTTGCATCCCTGTGCTTGATTTACAAGTAATCACATCATAATATCATTTGTAGAAATTTATGCTGACGACACTACCATCTATGGTAACATTTTAAAGGCCATAAACTGTTACATGATAAAGGCCTGTCCCTTTTTCATGTAAGTAAAAAAATAGGGAATTAGTTAAATGTAAATATGAAACAGGATAGTCAAGGATTCAAACTTGCGAAGCTAGACTTGGAATTGAAAATTCTAATCATAAGTTAAAATAAATACAGAATGTTATTGAAATAAGGAATGTGGAATTGCAATTGTTTAGCTTACATATCTGTTTATTGGGAAAGGAATGTAATGATGAAATTTGTTCTGTTATAAAAATGGAAATTAAAATAAGGAATTTAATCGTCAATTGAAATTGTAAACATACTATTTGAAAAATAGGTTACTGAACTCGGGGTCATGTCAAGTTTGGCAACGTGACGCATGTCATCCAACATGCTTTATGAGCACAGGTTTAATCATGCAATGATGTGATGAGTTCTCAATATAGGTAGAGTTTTAGATGCAGTCTCGGAGAAGAGTTGGAGAGAAGCAGAGAGGTTCAGACTGATTCTCTGTTAGAATCAAGGCACGCTCTAGAGGGTTTTAGAAATAACCATGTAACAACTTTGAATCCCTGAGATAAAATCATGTCCGACCGGTCGAAGATGAAATAAAGGACGTCAAAATGTGTTTTTGTATCTGCGTCTCCGTGTTGTTATTCAACAGAAAAGGTATTGTCCATTTATATTATAAAAACTTTGTGAAAATCATCATCTCAAAAATAGGTAAGAAATATATGTATCAATATTTATAGAAACACTCCCGTTCATACAGAACTGTCTCTCTCTTTATATATACCTGTTTATGTCTACAATATGCTATCTCTTACAACATGAACATCTTAAAACATATGAACACTCAACGTATGAACACTCACAAGACTCTAATCTCTCACTAAGAGTCTCCTAAAACGAACAACAACAACAATACAATTTGGTACTTCTTTAAAATACCACCCAATACATAACAAAACGATCAAGTTCTCTCTGATTCTCTCTCCTCTGGGCTTGATCACATGGTGCAATGGGGAAAGAAATGGTTAATTTTAATGCATCCAAAACCAAGCTTCTATCTTTCTGACATCAACTGAAAGGAATGGCTCTTGTACTAGGGAGGCAAGCTTCTAGGTCTGAGCTTTACTCCTGATCTGAGATGGAACGTATACATCAAATCCGTTGCCAACGCTGTTGGAAAAATGGTAGGATCGTTCTACCGCTCCAGTAGACATCTCATTGCTGATGCAATTTTCTACTTGTATAAGAGCCAAGTACATACAAGGATGGAGTACTGTTGCCACTTCTGGGCAGGATAAGCTGCTAGAAAGAACTTATCCTGCCTTGACGGAGTCCAAAATAGACTTCATAGCCTAGTGAAGGATGTCCTTTTCGCTTCCCTGCAACCTCTTTCCCACGGAAGAGACATTGTGAGCCTGTCTCTGCTTTATCGTTATTTTCATGGCATGTGCTCACCTGAGCTCCAATCTATGATCCCCCTGGCATGACTTTCACAAAAACACTCGTCTATCTGAAATCACTATCAATAATTTCCCCCACTCTTTATCTGTACCTAAACCTAAAGGTAGATTCATGAACAAAGCTTCTTTCTTAGAAGTGCATGCCTGTGGAATTCTCTTCCGTTTCCCTGTTTTCCAACTGACTACAATATGATTGTCTTCAAGTCCAACGTGAACAAATTCTTGATGAGCCATCCCCTTAAGTAATCCAATTTACCAAATTTCCACTACTAATGATTACTACAGCATGTTCCCTTTGACCACTGTACACTCATTAACCCTTATCCTCGAGTGGCCTCTGGGCCTTGATAAGCGGGGACTCCTTATAAAAAAATATTCAATGAAATGTGCTCTGATAAACTCGTAGCACTTGTGTCTCCTTGATGTAAATACCCCTGACTAACCCAACGAGCAGCAAAATCCCCTCTCCTTGAGATCATCAGATGCCAGAAAGTCTTCTGCTCAAATAGTTTCTTCCCTTGAACTGCTAGACACTGGAATTTATCTCTCTGTTTCCTGCTTCCCTGACTGTACTAAAATGCAGAAGTTTAAATGTAATGTAAATGTACTGCTCAACAACGTACATAATCATAATGCTCCCGAATACATGGCATAGTAGTCTCTTATGTCCAAGTGGCAATATGCCTTGATTGGGATAAATACGAGTAATCATGACATGATGACAACATATAACCACTTAGATAAAAAGAAAACCAGACTGAGAGCTGATGACCTCAAAGGAAGATTAAATCCGAACAGTATATGGAGATGTGTACAGAATAGAAAACTTCTTTGGTTTGGTCTGTTGCGGACCAGGATATAAATACCCTAACTCGCTACAAGAAAAAAAATAATGAAATGAATTGAATGAAAGAAACAAAAAACTCAGATGCTGGAATAAAATAAACATGTCGTTTATTTCCTGTTGAAAAATGAATAACTTGGGTGTACACGTGTTCATTCGGCCGTTGACGACGACGCGCGTGGAAAGGAAAGGGAAGGGAATGCAATAGAGAAACGCGAAGTGGCAAGCCGGCCTGTAGAAAGTAGAGAGTTGCACACATGTCTGTTTTGATGGACCAAAGCCAAAGGGGAGATAGAGTGAGAAAGTCAATCCAGTTCATGGAAAGAGAAAGCGTATAAAATGTACGTGCGCTTACCCCACATTACAGTAGCAGGGAAAGTGACGTTAGAGCGCATGGTCAGTTCGTCGACTTAACAGGTCGAATGCTGGTCCGGACGAAAAAAGGGAAGTTAACAGGTTTTGTTGACTTTTATACTGGAGCTAGTGTTCTGGGTGCGCATGTTTGGTTTTCACTTAAAAGGAAGTGACGTCACAGCTCGGTTGTGTGTATGCGCATGAATGTGAGTGTGTGTATGAAGCTGTGTATATGCGTGCGTGTGCGTGTGCGTACATGTGGGTGTGTATATGTCAGGGAAAACATGTTCAAACAGGTCAAATTGTAAGAATGGGTGAGACTTCTTGAGTTAGTATAGTCATCTGGCAAAGGAAGATCAAGAAAAACATGAGAGGAAGTGATAAGGCGTATAAATACAGATCTTTATTAATTTGTGCCGCCCGTCTCTGTGTAAACAGAAGGAACATAGTTATAATTGGGAGCTTATAGGTGTTCGATGAGATTGTTTCCATTTTTCCTTTTCCTATACTAATTTTTTTTTCTACCCTTGCTAGTAATTTATGGTCTTTTGACCACGTTTTTAAACGATGTTGCCCTCCCTTCTCTGTTGCCGACGTTCATTTTGAAAAATGTCAGCCAAAAGACGTCTTAACAGAAGTTTTTTTTTTCTATTTCACCCCTATCCCACCCCTTATTTACCTCCCTTTTGTCTCATTTGTGTTTCTAAACATTAAATTAGTGCTAAGGAGAAAAAAATATGTTTTAGAAGTGCATTTCAGTTTCTGCTTGTTATCACACTTTCTTCTTTTTTAATAGTACATGTTGAAACTATATATATATAAAAAAAAAACTCCACAATTATGGATATTGGCACTGCGCCCAGTATTATTCAAATGTTTTATAAAATTATGTACCCATAAAAATATTTTTAAATAAAGATCTGACCAGAAACAGGTTAGTTTAGAAGTCAGGTTTTGAAAGCCATCCAACACACGTCAGCATGTAAAACAGGCATTAAACTGAATATGATACATACAATCACTTAGAATTTTAAAAAATAAATCAAAACAAAACAAAAAACAGAAGAAAGCAGACAAAGAAATGAACGTACGTCTTCATAGATCGATGGATCTTTGTAGAAGTGAGCATCATAGAAGTTGTGCAAATAAGACTTAATTCCATGGTAGTCCCGGCTAAAGTCATTGCTGTCCTGTTTACCAACCGTCTTGAATAAGAGGCGCTTAGTCGAGGCCAGAGAGCTGCGTTTGCTGCAATTCTCAGATCCACTGGTCAGTCCTTCCAAGTCGCTCTCAAAACTACCCGCAGTCGCTTCAGTAGAGGTGACTTTTTCCATTGTGCGTTTTTAGACCTATTAAATAATAAAAGTATGAATTAAATTAAATTAAATAGAAAATAAGTTAAATAGAAAATTAACAAGCTGCACCTGCGTGGTCCCCCTCTGGTGCTGTATGTGAGATGACGCAACAAAACAAAAGTGAAGAAATGATGAATGTGAGAGGTGTGAAGGGCCAACATTGCCTTCACATTTTCGCCAAGTTTCAGAAAAAATCTAATGGATGGAGCAAAAGTTGTGGGATAAAAAGTGTCATTTTTTGCAAATTTTGGGGCATTTGTGACCCCTTTGTAGTTTCTGGGGACGCCAAATCCCAGTGAAAATGGACAAACGGTGCAGTTTCATGCCCTAAGACATGTATATTTGAATTCAGCACCATGGAAAATCACTATATAGACATACATATCAAGTTTTCAATATGAAAAAAGAGCTCCAAAAAGGCATGTTTTTTTTTAGTCCTAAAAGTCCCAGAGAGATGCGAATCAGAATTTTGCCAGGGTTATCCATACTGAATTTATATTAAGAACAATAGCTTCCACATTTTGGCCAAGTTTCAGGAAAATCTAATGGATGGATCAAAAGCTATTTTTGGCTATTTGGGGCATTTTGGAACCTTTTTGAGTCCGTGAGGACGCCGAATCCCAGTGTAAATGGATAATGGTGCAGTTTCAAGCCTTTACACATGTATATTTGAGTTGACCACCATGATAAAACACTATATAGTCAGACATATCAAGTTTTTGTTGAGAAATATGAAAAAGAGCCACAAAAAGGGTCGTTTTTAGCACTAAAAGTACCTGGGGACGCGAATCATAATTTTGCCAGGGTCACCCATACCGGATTTATATTAAGAACAATGGGCTCCACATTTGGGCAAAGTTTCAGAAAAATCTAATGGATGGATAAAAAGTTATGGGGCAAAATGTGTCATTTTTGGCCACTTGGAGACACAACAGGAATTTTCACAAAAAATTTTTTTTACTGTGCACATCTATTTAATGAAATACAATTTGTGGCAAACTTTCAGAAAAAACTAGTGAACGGTTATCTGGCAATCGTCCAGAATAACAGACGCACGGATGCACGCCACTGAAAACATAGATCTCTCTCCAATAAATTGGAGGACCAAAAATATAAATCAAATAAAAAATATAAATTAAATATATAAATAAAAATATAAATTAAATAAAAATATAAATTTAATAAAAATATAAATTTAATAAAATAAAAATATCAATCCAATAAAAAATATATATGAAATAATTATAAATTAAAAAAAGATATAAATAAAATAAAATAATCGAATTATTCAATTTTAATATTTTTACTTTTTATTTCTAAACTCGACAGATTTTTGAGGAATTAGTTTTCTTTTATTTTACAATTTAAAGCTAAAGCTATTTTTAAATTGATATTTAATTACCCTGTTTTTTTTTTTGTGTGTGTATTAAGTCTGAGTAGGTGTCTGATGATTTAGTGTAGAATGTGGATGTTCAATATTAATTCACAATTTTACCCCCACTTTTTGGGCTAGGAATAGGGTAATTGGCACTTCTGCATTACATGGACGGCAGCCATTTTTGGGGGGTGCGTTTCACTAAACTGTCTCCAGGTGGCGCTTCTCAATCAAAGAACAGGGAGCAATGTTTCTTTAATTCAAAAAATATTCCATTTAACTTTAAACTTGCTCACAAAAAAAAAAAAATTTCTTTATAAAAATCCAACGTTTCTTTAATTCAAAAATTGTTTTATTAAAACCATATTTTCTTACAGACTTTTCAATAAATGTTTTTACAATTATATATGGATACATTTTTATACACTAAATATTTTGTTTTTTTCAAATATTTTTGTGTTTGGAAAAAAATCTTGTTTGTTACTTATTTGCCCAAGAAGAAATTATCGCCCCCTTACATTGCCGTCTTACATTGCCGCCATCTATATACTGCAGAAGTGCCGGATAATTTTTGTAACTTCTTAGTTCTTCAAGATTTATTTTTTTGTTTTTCTGCTTTTCAGACCATTTTACTTTTTATTTTTAGATTTTAATTTTTAACTCCTCCCACTCCAAAAATGAAGAGTGGGTTACCAGGAGTCATGCTACCTAAATTTACAAATGAAAGAAAAAAGATAAATTTTATTTCTCATTTGACCACAACGTATATATTCAGCAAAATTTACAGATAGAAAACCAGAATTTTTTTTTTAAATTACAAAAACGGAAATATAATAATAAAAAAAACAACAAAAAAAAAAAACGGAAATATGATAAAGAATTCAAATATAATAGAAAGTAACACAGCGTGCAAGATACGTTTTCTGGGAAGACAGACATGAACAAAGGTTGAAGAGAATCCAACATTAGTGACAAATTATAAATCCCTTTGTTTGGATTTGAAATCGATGGTACTGATGCTCTTCTGACCTTCTGTATTACACACAAATTATATATATATATATATATATATATATATATATATATATATATATACTAGCAGGGTGACCCCATGTTGCCCTGGATTAAATGATGATTAACGAATGTTTCACACTCCCATATTTATATTGTCATCAAAACCGATGAAATAGCCCATTTTTCAATCAAATCGATAACTAGGGAGCCGTCGCAATGCACCTGGAGGAAGCTTCACATGCTTCTCGCAGTGACTAAGTTCACATTTTTTGGCAATTTTATAAGTTCCAAATCTTAGCGACTATTGATCAGAATTTAACAAATGAAGGCTCATTGGAAAGGTAATGACCTGAATTGTGTAGTGGGCTATGTGACATTTGCCTTTAAGGTTGTACACTAAGGGGATCATCCATCATCCAGAGCCTATTTTTGGCACTATTTTTTAGCCATTTAATGTTTCAATCATAGTCATTTGTTCCTAGTTTTGCATATGAATTACAAAATATCTGATATTTACTCAAAAACCCTTACCTTGATGGAGGGGAGACTAAACCTTGCTGCTATAGTTTCAAATGATCTGAAATAACAGCAGGGGGATACCTGATTCCAAACATTTCTCATATGTTATATCTTTGCTCTTTAGTTTTCATACATAAAGTAAATTTCACAGTGTATAAGGGTTATTTGATACTGCTGATATTCATAATAGTATCCAATATCCAAAAGAGGTGAGATATAACATAAGAGAAATATTTGGAATCAAGTCTCCCCTTGCTGTTATTTCAGATCATTTGAAACCATAGCAGCAAGTTTTAGTTTCCCCTCCATCAAGGCCAAAGGTTTTGGAGAAATTATATATATATATATATATATATATATATATATATATATATATATGCAGAATAAAAACAGCATTAGTGAACCACTATTGGAAACTTAAAGAAAGTGGACATTCGTAGATAGTGGAAAATAGTACAAAAAGTCAGTTTGTATAGGAATTTAGATGATCTGTGTAGATTATGTCTGAATAATAAACTCGCTATCCTAAATTTGAAAAAACTAAAAATTTATTAAACTATAGGAGCGAAATCGCAAATGTCTTCATGCACAAAATAAATTTTACTTAAGGATAAAAAAAAAACAAAAAAAAGTAAATATATGTACATAATAATAATAATAATAATAATAATAATAATAATAATAATAATAATAATAATAATAATTTTGCTGCCAATAAGAAATCAATGGTAAGCAGCTGTTGCGATGATGCAAATTCTCTTGCAAAGGTTATTGAAAAAGGTGGAGAGTATTGGAAATCTGGGGAGACTTGTTGTCACAGACTCTAAAGAACACTACAATTTTTTCTCAAAGAGCAATCTTTGGTGATGGCTTGTATGACTACTCTTAGTGAGTAAATAATAATAATAATAATAAAAAAAACTAAACTAATATATACCAAAATGTAAGCAGACATATTCAAGCACACCTAGGCTAAAAAAAGGTTGCTTTTTAATACACAAACAATCATGGAAAACTCCCTCCAAAAATAAACAATGAAAGATGCGAGCTAAAAGTCAAGTGAACCTTTGTCTGATAAATGCACGACCATTTGTTGTTGAAATTGAGTGCAGGCATAACAAAGGATCTGATTTGCTAACTAGCAAACTTCACACTACGTGAATATATAAAAACATGCAGTAACATCAATTCCATGCAACAGCCGAACGAATCCTCACAAGAATGAAAAGTGGAAAATTCTGTGTAGCTAAACTGTCATATATATATATATATATATATATATATATATATGTTTCATGGTAAACAACTGATGATCCCTTAAGAAATAACTTATTAGTACTATAGTAAATTCGAGAGCAAGTTGATGCGGTGATTGCAGGTGATTAAATGACTTACTGACTAACGAATGATAAAATATTTTTTTTAATTTTTTTGTATAGTTTTAAAGGTTAAAAACTTCAAAGACATTATATATATATAGTGGAGATGGTAATTAATAAAAACTGAAGAAAGTGCTCAATACTGTTGTAGAGCAAATATGCGTTTTATTTTTTATTACCGTATCTTTCTGTTAAGTTACATTATTGTTTTGGCTACTCGGCCGTTTTTTTGGCCGTCTGTAGCGTCCTCAGACTTTTACAGAAATGTTCGCTATTTTGGGATGAAAGAGTGAACCCCCCCCCCCCGACCTCATTCATATATATATATATATATATATATATATATATATATATATAGAGAGAGAAAGAGAGAGAGAGAGAGAGTGATAGATAATAAAATAGGTTAATTATTCAAATAATATTTGCATAATTGTAATATAAATCATTTGTAGGTGATTTGTATACAATACCTTAATAATCTGGCAAGCATATATATCAATTCTTCATGTTTATAATCTGAAAAATAAAAAAAAATATCAAAATTATATATTTTAGGAAATAATTTCATTTTCATCATTTCTTCTTCAGATTATTTTCCATTCATAAATATACTGTCTATTGAACTGATGTGTCTGTTACTACTAGAGGCCTAAGAATGGCAGATTGATGAAAAGTGACAAACCGGGAATGATTGACAGCTGTGGGTTCAGAAAGGTGATCCCAAACAATAAATGGAAGTCAAGATCTGACGTTATTACCCTAGAGGGGTGTAGCTACTAGCTAAGAGACTTTGCTAACTTGTATGGGTCTGATGAGACCTTAGGTTGGTATTACCATGCTTAGGCAGGGAAAATGTACTCAAACCTGGTTTAGTACCCGATGATTTGGATCAATATATAAAGATTTATGATTAAAGATAAAGTGCATCTACTTCCTTTGTTTATGACTATTAAAAATCAAATATGGACCAGGGTTGAATATTATAATATTATATTTCTTTGTAACAACACTGACTAATGTTTACCTTATTTGATTAACAAAATAGATTTTTTATTTACCATTTAGATATACCTTCCTATCTTTTAAAGACACTTTGTATGTCAATCGATTGCTGAAATTGCCATTTATTTGTTTGTATTTTTGGTACTTATGCAGAATAAGGACCATACTATCAGGGGAATTTTCCGGGCAGTTTACATAAAACGCCGGATGATGCTGAAATACTGAGTCAATGAAATCGCAGTAGCTAACGTCATTAAAGAAAATATTTGCTATCATTGATTTATTAACAACAACAAAGCTAATATTTATCTTGATTAGAATAATAAAAAAAAGTCATAAAAAAAAAGATAAAAATCATTTTAAAAACATCAAGAAAATTTTTGTTTTCTATCAGTTTGTTATTCAAAAAAATAAATACTTATTTATCAAGCATAGTTTACAATGAATGTTTGTTCTTGATTTGACCAAATTCAACAAAGTATTGAAATGGCTTTTTCCCTGTTGACCCCAATATGTTGCTGGTCCTGTGAAGTTCTAAAAAATCCACAATCCCAAACTTTGACCTCTCTCTTCGAGAGGGGGTTAGTTTATTGCTAACCACCTAAGACTAGGGAATACTGACAGGGCTATACACATTTTTTGCAGGCATAAGTGCTCTTTTTAGGGGGTTCTGGCTATTCAATCCCACTTCCGATCCTTGTGTCACATCTTCACATCTTCTCACTGTGGGAGAGGGATAAATACCGATCCTGTCCTTGGCCTCTTGGTTAAGAACAAAATGTAATATCTGTCCTGATACCACACTTCATCTGTTCTGTAAAGTGCCTCATTTTAGAGAACTAGATTTCCAAATATTAAAAACCGACCTTGTGTCTAACTCGGACCTCGTGCAGAAGCAAGTAAATAAGGACAATAAAGAGGCCTGGTTAACAGAATATACATTTAATAATAGTAGTATGTCCATAATGAAATGCAAACGATAAGATAAATTTTTGTCATCTGCACCTCAGATTTGTGTGTTGATGAATTGAAGCATCTGCTAGGACTGCAAACCTATCTTAGAGCAACAGGCTCTGGCAAATGCTACAAACGTAAGTGTTGTCTGGTTATGAGAGTGCTGTTGCAGCCCTCTATTGTCTATGCTCTCTCTCCTCACATTTCTTAGTGGATACTTTTACAGCTCTTCTCCAGCAACTGCGGTTTTCAACCACGGACTATTAGGTCAATGCCACCTTTTCTCATATCTCGCTTGCAAACATCCTTTTAGCATAGGACAGATCTTCCAATTGGTCGTGGGCTCTTGGTAGTTTGATAAGCTGTAGAATGGACGACATCACTGGTCCTCACTCTAAATCTCGGGCATGTTGACTCCAAGCATCATGTCCTGGGAAGCTGCTTTCGCTAACAAGCTAATCAAGAAGGTAGATTGTACATATAAATAAATACATTAGTCCCAAATATAAATAAATACACATAGTTTTAGTGATAAGCACAAACAAAAACTTTGAATGGTCTTATAGTGGTTTCGTTTGTAGAGGCAGATCACAAACATGAGAGGTCTGTTTAGTTCAATGACCAGCAAGCAAATAGAGAAAGAAAGATGTTTTAACTCTAGGACCTGCATGATTTTACAAGAGCAGTAACAAAATTGTGTATTCCTATGAGATTTGGTGATTGCCTTAATCTATTTTTTCCAAGAGGCACAACTCTGGGTTAAAAATTCCATTCTCTCAAAGACAAATAATTTTGAAGGGAGATAACTTTAATTTGATATTGAGTTGCTCCCTATTCTGTTTACACAAATTAAGCAGGGGAACTTTCCTCTTACTGGAAACTTTTCAACACTACAACTGTGGATCGTCACTTATTACCATTAACACTCAGATCTTATTACCATTAACACTCAGACCTTTACTTTCCATAGCATTTCTCCAAGTCACCAACTTAACGAGTCGACTTTTCTATTGTTTCACTGGTGTAGGGGATTTGGTCAACATTCACCGATGCCTGGTAACACAGCCGTGGCGTGAGCATAGGTAAATGTCGCCCAACCCCTAACAAAAAATAATAAAAAGGTGTCAGAATCAGCATAATGGCGAAAACGAATTTTAACATTTATAATGAAGTTTTATTTAACAATAGGTAAATCATTTTGTTTTGTTGTTGTGTTTTGATATGCGTGGGCGGTGTCAACATGCAAGAGAAAGATTAAGTCATTAAATGATTTACGAGATGAGATGTTCGTAGTTCATGGATTTAAGTGCTTAGATTTTTTTTTGAATCATGTATAATCGTGAATACTTAATATGTATTTCCTACATAGTCAGATAGAACTTGAGTAAAAACTGTAACAACAGATGAAAAGAGAAACTTCCTCCGACTGAGGAAATCACGTTTTTTTAAGGGAAAAATGTTTCTTCTTTTTTAACAAAAAGGAAATAAAATTTGTTATATGAATTAGTTCCAGTAATGTGATAATTTTGCTCCATTATGTGTCTGATGTGACAAAAGGTTATTTTTTGGGGGAATAAATCCAGTTAGATTCAAGCGTTAATATTAGCTGCAAAACCATATTTTTCCTTTGTATTTGTTCCATGTGCTTAGCCTGGGGCCAAAGCCCCCAGACAGTTTGCTGGCAGCCTGCAGGGAAAAAGAAGGCAAAGAGGAAAAGATGCGCAAAGTCATGTTGGTGGTTTAACGTCACACACAAGGACGGAGTTGGACGGCGAGTTGCTTACTCGTAAAACTGCATACTGAACTGGTTTGGATTTCGCGTGCAGTGCCCTTTATATGATTTTAGCCGGCTCCAGCAAAGTCTGTCAGAAACATATTCTAGAAAAGTTGTTTTCTTTGAGCGTTGATTGGATAGAAGGTGGGCACCCTGTCACATGGTATTGTCTTGTCCTACGTCCTCGCGCAGAGGCACAGTTTGACTTTTTATGTCCACAAAATTTGGGTGGGTGTATACAGCAAATGTGTGCGTAACTGATATGTTCCTTATTCATCCATTTTAATGTCTCCGGCAAGTACTACATTATCACCATAAAGTATCTTTTCAAGAAAATCCATACGAAACTCCATGGACAATGTTTCTAAGACACAAATGAAAAGCAATGGATTCAATACAAAACTCTGATGTAATCCGCTTTTAACACTAAAACTGTCGGTTATAATCAAGATTGCTTGTTTTTTCTGGCTTCCGGTTTCTGCTATCCATTTGGCTGGATAATTAGACATCATCAAGCGGATAAGAAAGCCATTCTTAACATGGGGAAAGGGTGGGGGAGTTAGGATTATCTGAAAGGGAGATAATCATTAATCAGAAAGGACCATATCTTGCTTGTCACTGTCGTCCTGTCTACAAAGCAGAAATCAGAAGTCAAAAAGAACAGATAAGCTTGACTTACCAAACTGTCATCAAATGTGCTATTAATTCTAACACAAATTTGAGTATTTCTGTACACTGAAAAAACTTGACCGATTGTTTGTTTTCGCACATACCTTACCTAATTACCTACAAATCATTTTTTTTTTTTTAAATCTTACAATATTGCATTCAAATTCCATCAGCGTATTCATCATAAAATTCACAAACTTAACCTGGCACACATTTTGTAACAATTAGTATCACCATTACCTACTCCAACTTCCCAGGGTCAATCTTGTTACATAGCTATATAGAGTGCCATTTTCACTCTTTTTTTTCTATGGTTCTTCATAAAATAATCTCTATTTGTATATAAAAGCCACTTTGTATGTGTCTATGTGATCGTGAGATTGTTTCCTATCGACTCCAAAATAGATGGGCCGATTTTTAAAAAATTTCATACAAATATACTTTGTGTGCCTGGAAATGTTCTTAAATAGGCTTTGTATCAGAAGGCCTACAATAAATATCGAAAATCGATAATCCAAAAAAAAAAAAAAATCCGATTAAAGAAGGAAGTTCGATTTTGGTAAAAGTTAACACCTTATACAGCCTAACATCACAAGTGCATCTGAGATGTTTTATCACCACACAAGCAAAAAAAAAAAAAAAAAAAACCCCAGCAAATAACAATCAACAGTAGGTTCTTTGATATGACAGGGCCACTGTTGGAATAAATGTTTCCGTTTAGAGCACAATTGAACCATGATACTTGACTTTTATATTTTAAATTATAATTCAAGCCATTATATAAAAATAATTTTATAAAATCAACATTAGGTTTTCTAAACTACAATGTATTGTGGACGAAGTCACTGGGAGGAGGCGTGTAAAGCTTCACCATTATTGGTCCCTGTCTAGAGCAGGCAATCAATCAATTTGATTGAAAAATGGGCGATTTCATAGATTTGGATGACAATGAAAGTATTGGGAGTTTGGAACATTTGTTGATCTTCATTCAATCCCGAGCAACGTTAGGTCTCCCTTTAATGCAATTGCCGGATTCATCATTTATAAATAACCAAGCCAAGACATGTGCACATATTGACGACTTATGTGCTGAGTTAATGCCGCATCAATATTTTACAGTGTGGCGTCACAGGATAAAATACATATAAAGGTCAAAATGAAGAGGGGGAGAAGAAAAAAGAAAAGACCCGCGGTGATGTGAAAGGTGCACTCGACAAGTACGCAAGTCTCCTCCTTCTCCTAGACTTACAAAAGCAAGTCAGCCGAACCGTGAGTTCTAGAGAGAATTCCGGTCACACCACAGCTGGTTGTATCTAATTACAATGCCTCCCCACGGGACAGAGTTAGACACCAGGGTCGTCTTTTAACGTGGAAAAAAGGTACAAAAATAAAAATTGTCTCAGTCGAGAAGGATTTCTCCTCCACTGAAAGAGAACGAGAAATGGAAGTGCCGCATCTGAAGAACAGATGGTATTTATTTGCTCCCCCACCGAGCAAATTAGGCACAAGGCCGATTTTTAATGTGAGGAGTGAAGGGAGGGGGAAGGGAAAAAGGGGACCAGCTCCCGAGAGGTGGGAAATGGGAGCTGGTTAATGGTCAGGCATGTGGGGTTGCACCCACATCCGGTCTTTGCTAGTCATAGCTAGTCATAGCCAGTCATAGCTTGCAGTATCTGTCGGAACAGATGGTATTTATTTGCTCCCCCACCGAGCAAATTAGGCACAAGGCCAATTTTTAATGTGAGGAGTGAAGGGAGGGGGAAGGGAAAAAGGGGACCAGCTCCCGAGAGGTGGGAAATGGGAGCTGGTTAATGGTCAGGCATGTGGGGTTGCCCCCACATCCGGTCTTTGCTAGTCATAGCCAGTCATAGCTTGCAGTATCTGTCGGAACAGATACTACACTTTGATCTTGACCAAAACAGCTGGTTGTAGCTAAAAGCAAAGAGCTGATATCTGACAAGAAATAGAAAGAAAGCCGTGTTGTAAATATGTGTCGCGACTGGTGGGGTAAATGTAGACGATAAATGACTTTTGTTTCACCTAAAACATTTTTGTGTCACAATTTTATATTCTTTGCAAACCGTCTCCACATACAATGCTTGGGTCAATTGTAAAAGTAATAACAACACTACATCTTTGCTGGTTTAATCTAAAACTGCCCGCTCCTAAAAAAAGGAGATATTAAATTAATCTGAAAGCTCCAATCAAAATGTAAACTATTATCAGTTTTTTTTTTTATTCACCTAAAACAAGACATATTGCCACTAAAACGTTAAGAACAACGATTATAGTGACGGGGGGGGGGTGTCTAGATATGGAGTTGGGCAGCAAGGTGTTTTGTCACATTACATTTGAATTTCGGCACGTTTGTATCATCGGGGAAACAATGAGCAGGAAGGGAATTTCAAAGGCAAGTGATCCCAGAAAAGAAGCTGTCAAAGTAGAAAAACCTATCATCTAGAGGCCTCTACAGTGAAGAGATGGGATTTTGCTGTTCCTCAGGTGGGGGCCGCGATATTTTCGTTGACGAGGTGCAGTTTCTTTCCAAGAACTGCCGGTCTGTAGAACTCAACATCATCGAGTTGCTTCCCAGCTAAATACAAGATGTTTGTTTTTCCAATTCAGTGTTAACAAATTCTTATCGAGTCGTTCTAAATAATCAGTTTCCTCCTATTTTCAACTTGGTTTTTCCCCCCTTAGCACTAAAGCCAACAGAGTTTAAAGCAATGGTTCCCAACCATTGTGCCGCACGCAGCACATTAGTGTGTCTCAGAATGATTACTGTTGTGCCACGAAGAGATAATAGACAGGATCCATTTAATTTCATTTTGTTTAAGAAAGAAATTTAATTTCTTAATCATGACGACATGACTAGATTTATTAATCACCAACTTTCAAATTTTTAGTTAGGTGAAGAGGAAGCATTAGCAAGCCTTTCTAGTGTCCGTAGTTTCAAATTGAAGTACGCACACTTGCTATTGGACACGTTTTGAATTTCTGTTATGGAAGAGTATCCAACTCTAAGTAAAAATGCCATCAAAATCTTACTGCGATTCGCGACTCCATACCTATGTGAACTGGGATTTTCTTGCCTAAACATTAAAAATAAAAAAAAAACGTGAAAGACTTTAAAAGAAAAATATTGAGGAAAAATTAAGAGTGCGTCTCCTTTTTCAACATTCACCTACATATTGCAGCAATAGTTAAATACACCAGGCACAACTGTCCCAATGACATTCATCATTATTATTCTAAATGAGATATTAAATAAGGATCTGTTGATTTATGTGAGTAAAAATTCTCGTTATATAATCTTTTTTTTTTTTTTTTAATTATTTTATTCCAAAAAGCTTTATAAGTAGAAGTTATGTACTTCTTGTAATAGGTGTGCCGCGAAAAAAGGTTGGGAACCACTGGTTTAAAACATTACTGAGATAACTTGTTCCCTGTTGACTGAGGTATGTCTCTGGTCTTGTGCAGTTCTAGGAAGCCCATCCTCCAAGGCTTTGTCTTCTCCCTTTGAGAAAGGATTAATTTATTACTAATAGCTTGAGGCACCTCTACTGGGGAATGTGGACGGGGCTGCCCGGGCATTTTTTACAGGCCAGAGTACTCTTCCTCTATTGTAACGTGGCTGTTACACTTTACTTTAGTAATTAATTGAAGAAAACTAGAAAGAAGAAATTAAAAATCCGGGTCGGCTTTTTTTTTTTTTTTTCAACAAAAATTTTTATTACCGTTACTTTCCCATCTTGAAAGTCTCTCGCCATCGCCCATCTCCCCTGGTGTACACTTTTCTTCTTTCTTCCGACTGCATGCCGGCCACAACCAGCCCATTCTTGTCCTCGACTTTACACTTCCATTTTCTTCGATGCGCACGTGATACATTTTTTCTCCTTTTTCTTGCACACACTTCCTAATTTGCATATGCGCGTTTTTCGGCTGCTGCTGCTAATCTCTTTGCAAGCCAGCCATCCTTTGCTGCTGCTGATATCTTCCCACATGCTCATATGTTTCACTACTGCACTAGTTTTTAACCCTGGTGTCACATCATCTTTCCATTGGAGGGAGATAAATAAGTTCTTCCCAGTTTCAATCATTTTCTCCAATCGCCTGCTTGCTATCGCTTATTAATTTCATTCTTGTTCTCTACTTGAAATCATTAAAACGAAATTAATAAATAAGAAAAATAAGAAAAAGCTAATTGATGAGAAGATAAAACCATTCGATAAGAACAAGAAAAAACTGAATTAAAAATAGAAATCACCAAATTAATTAAATTACAAAAAGATTGAAATCTTTTTTTTTTGTTTGTAATTCAATGAAATGAAAAATCACTTAAGTAATCAAAATGTTATAAAGGTGAAGCCTCCCTGTCTCATCTCATAAAATTGAATTGGCCTATGTGATTATTCTTTCTTTATTATCATTATTATTATACTTATTAAGATTAAGCCTCCTCTTGTTTGCTTATAAACATTTCAAAGTCATTATCCATCTAACAAATTCATTAACTCACATCAAGTGGCTTTTGGGCCTTGATAAGCAAAAAAAGAAAAACACACATACACAAACGACATAATCACGTTAACACACTGGCTCTCGTTAGATCACTGAAGTTAAGCAACCTTGAGCTTGGTCAGTACCAGATGGATAACCATTCGGAAATACTAGGCGCTGTATGTAGGAGGGCGCCAAGAACTGCAAAATCTAACATCGTCATCTCCTTTAACCAGGATATGCATGCAACTGGGGACGGCTTGTGAATTTGGTATTTCCTAGTCAAGGAAACCGGTTTAACCCTCTTAGGGTGAATGCCGTTGGACTTTTCACTTTCTCTCTCTCTCACTCACTCACACTCACACACACACTTTATCGTAAAATCTAATTGATTCCAAACATTAATATCCTGAAACATTTATAAAGAAAGTATTTCAGCCATGTTGATATAGCAATTAGAGGATTGAATTTAAAATCTTTGCAATCAATAATGTACATGCGACTTCAGCTTTCGTCCAATGCAGGATTGTATAAACGCTTAACTAATTAGTTTGACTTGGCAACCATTATACGAATTAACGATGGGACAATACAAACATTTATAATCGATTTCAATACAGTATTGATTCTGATAAAAAGATTGGATCCTGCGATAATACATTTTTTCTGATACCTTTTTATTTTTTTTTTTAATAAAATTTCAGTTACGAAATTGTTGGTGGGACTGAGGTCAAAATAACGAGTGAGACAGATGAAATAAAAAAGAGAAAGGAGTGAGAAGAGGGAAGAGATAGTAAAGAGAAAGAAAGAGAAAGAGAGAAAGTAAAGAAGAGGAAAAGAAATAAAAAAGGGGAGAGGGGTGAAATGAAAATAGGCGAAGAGGAAGAGAAAGAAGGAGGAAGAAAATGAAAGAAAAAGAAGGAAGAGAAAGGAAAAAGGAAAAGAAATAGTAGAAGGGAAACAGGAAAGAGAAGAAAAAGAAAGAAAAGGGGATGAAAAGTAAAAAGGAGGAAGTAATGAAAGAAGGAGAAGGGGAATGAAAGAAAAGGAAGAGAGACAGAAGAAAGAGAAAGACAAAGGAAAGAGAAAAAAAAGAAAAGGTGGAAGGGGGATTAAGACAAAAAAAGAATGAGAAAAAGAAAAGCAAGAAGGATGAAGGTAAATTAAAGGGATGATGAGGAAGAGAAGAGGTAGGAAAGAAAAAAAGAGAAAGGAAAAACTACTAACATTTCTTCTTGAATTGCATTCAGCCACGGTTTAAGTCCTATCGGATTTACTTTGGTCAATTGCATACTAACCAGATCGATAAGGATATCAAGCCGTAATTCGTTCCTTTCTCAACTATGGGTAAAATAACAACTTGTATTCAATTAATTGTATGCAAAGAATTTACAATATGTATTATGTTTTCACATTAAATACAGCATAATTGCGTTGGATCACCGCAGTTAAGCAATATTGAGTTTGAACAGTACCAGATAGGTGATCACTTTGGGAATATCGGGCGGTGTATGTAGGGCCACGTCAACAGCTCCCCACAAGAACTACAGAAACATAATACCGTCATCTCACCTGTCCAAGATATAGGTACGATTGGAGACTGCTTGTGAACTTAAAAGTTTTGTTGAAATATCAACTTCACAAGCAGTCCTCAGTCGCATCTATATCATGACCTTTTTGTGGTTTGCAGTATGCCAGAAGCATCTGTTTTGAGTTAGATTTTTCCTACAAGTCTGAATAAAAATCAAACTGTTTGAGGGACACTTTGGAGCTATCCTTGAACCGTTTCCGTTGTCCTTCTACAGTTGTTTTGCCTTTAGCCTGCTCACTGTAAAAGAGCTGTTGCAGAAGTCTTGAATCTGACATGCTGATATATGACCCACCCAATTGATCTGACACTGTTGCAATATAGTGCATGCTGAAGGGAGGCTTGACCGGGCTAAAACCTCTGTCTGGTATATTGTCTTGCCATTTGATTTTCATTAATCTACAAAGGTAGATCATCTGTTAATGGTTCAGTTTATTGGCGTATCTAACATATATGATCCAAGTCTCATAGGTGTGCATGATGTTTGGTAAGAATCACAGCTTTGTTTCTATAGCATATGTATTTCGGCAGACGCAACCTATGCAATATTTCTGAGTCATGTTTTGTGCTGAAGAAGCTTATTAAATAAAAGCGATTTAAATTGCAGAAAAGAGTTGTCTTTTTTATTCAAAACTTGGTGACCCTTTTCTTCTTATTAAACAATGGGATGGATAATAATCCAGTGATACTATTACAAAGTGTCAATCCCGACATTCTTTTCCTCAATATTTTTACTTTTCTCATTGTCTGGGAGTATTTTTTACTTTCGCTTTAATAGTAAACTAGGGGGACCTGTGGAAATTCCACAGGTGCCTTATTCATATGTAATATATTAATGTTGGCATTCTGTAGATGTTCAGTGTAAATGGAGATGCTTTGATATTATTGTAGCTTTTTTTGTTAAAGCTGCAAAAATATTTATCTAAGCTAGCACGAACGCCCGGCAAAACCCGGTCGTAAAGTACACTTAATTTCTTGCAGATTTCGTATATATTATTATAGAGTTAATGTTCTATCGCTTTTTATATATTATAAAGTTACGATTTCAAAAATAAAAAAATATATCCATATTACTTGGGTGCATTAGCTTGAATCGAAACCGAATCCCAAACTTGTGAAAAAAAAAAAAAAATATATATATATATATATATGTATATATATAACTTGAGTTCCTTCAGCCATAATCGAAACCAAAACCAAAACTTATGAAGAATTCTTGATAAAATTATTTATTAAAAAAATAGATGACTTAAGTGACATCAGCTATAATCGAAACCGAAACTCATGAAGAATTCTTGGTAAAATTATTTATGACAAGAAATGGAAGTACATAACAATTAAACGACCCGGGTGTAAGCATGACACAGAAAATAACACACACGCTATCATATTAATATATAGATGGGTGGGTTTTTGTAAATCCAATTATTATGGTATCATTTTGGTAATTAAATTATTAATTGAACCCAACTGTTTTAAAATTATGACTAATTTTGTTCCGATAAGGTTTTAATTTCTATTTATAAAATTATTGAATATTAAAAGAAATTTAAGACACAAATCCTTATAGTAAAAAGCAACAGCCCCCTAAGCCTAAAGACATTATAAATAACCAATATTATCTTTATGTTTAAATGTTCTTTGGGCAAGTAACTCTTATAATGATATGGAAGCTAATACCTACATTGGTTTTACAACCACAACTCAATCCCATCGCCTCACCATGCATTTGTAACTCAACCTATTTTGTATTTCTGTGTTTATAACTCTTTCCAGACCATATTTTGTGTTGAAGCAGCTATTGAATAAAATTAATTTAAATTGTAGAATATATATATATATATGTATATATAAATGCATTGTGTGTATGAGTTTGTTCTTTATAAACTCCAAAAGGACTAGGCCGATTATTTTTCAATTTCACGCAAATGTGCCCTATGTATCTGGGAGTGTTCTTAGATAGGTTTGTATAAAATAAGTATCGAAAAATCGATAATCGAAAAAAATCATATTAAAAAGTAAGTTTGATTTTGAACAAAGTTAACGCCATTATACGGCCTAACATCACAAGTGCATTTGAGAAGTTTTATTACCACACAAGCAGAATGACCCGGTGTATGAAATCAACAGCAGGTTCTTTGATAAGACAGGGGCGTGTTTGAAATGAATATTTTTGTTTAGAGCACAACTGAACGATGATGCTTGACTTTTGCATTTTAAACTTCAATTCAAACCATTATATAAAAATAATTTGATGAAATCTAAGTTCTCTACAGTGCAATGTAGATTAATATATTGTGAACTAAATCACTGCAGAGAAGCATATGAAGCTTACTGTCGGTGGGTCTCTGACTAGAGCAGGCAATCTATCAATTTGATTGAAGAATGGGCGATTTCACTGATTTTAATGATAATAAAAGTATTGGAAGTTTGGGACATTCGTTGATCCTCATTCAATACTGGGCAACGTCGGGCTATTCTCTAGCGAACTATAACATTCTATTACGATCACAAATTCCTTAAAACTTATATTGCAACATATACGATATCTGATCTGATTAAGCGTGCTAAATTCGAATTACGATCGTCAGAATTGGAGGTTGTGTATTCACTGACATGCACGCTTAAATGATTATGAAAATGTATTAAAAAGATTGCGCATGATATATAATCAATACATAAATTCCAAATAATGGAAACACGTGCAAGATTTTTATAAAAAGACAACAACAACAACAACAACAACAATGGTAATGCAAATTGTTAAGAAATATTTTATCCGTTCGTTGAATAGGATGTCAAATTACACCTTACCTGCTGCACGGTGCATAAGATGCACTTAGCGGATGCGTGATTATGAAGAAATCCTTGAGTATTGTAGACATTCTTTTTAAATATTTCTACTCAATCTGCAATCAAGGAGAATCTATTAACTACTTACATTTATTTACTAATAATAGCGATTCATTATATATATATATATATATATATTTTTTTTTTTTTTTCCAGTTCTAGTTTCCAGTTTTTCAGTTCCAGATAAGATTAAGAACAGCAATTGCCTTTTGCATATTATTTTATTCAAAATATTTTTTAGAATCCTTTTGTTACGAGAACAGGTCGCCTATTCTTGTAAGTAAAAAGAGATAGGATAGATCGAGAATTGAACTTGGTAATCTAGGTTTAGAAATAGGTTCTGAAATGAAATTTGGAAAATGGAATGTAGAATTACCCATTGTTTAGTTTCACATAAAATAATTTAGATGTGTGGCTTAAAAAGAAATTTGATGATTCAATTCTGTTTATGAAAATGAAATTAAAATAAGGAATTTAAAAACGAACAATAGAAAATGTTATACATTATTGTAAAATAGATTAGTCGAAAAAAATAGGTTAGAGAACTCTTGTTGGGGAGATGTGTGAACAGGCACGTGAGTCCAGATTCACATTGTTGGCCATACAATGACGTCATGGCTAAGAGATGAGTTCTCAATATAGTTGGAGTTTTAGTGAGACAAACAGATAGTGCCGAGACAGAGAGGAGAGGGGGTCGGACAGAGTCGGACAGGCAGAGCTGACATTGGTCAGAAGGAATCTCCCTTTGGAAGCGAAAGGAGAAGTTGAAATCATGTAGAACTTTGAATTCCTTGATGCGAAATCATTGACCGATCGAAGAAATAAAGGACGTCATCATATTTTGTAACAGCGTCTTGTGTTATGTCATTCTACAAATAAGGTATTGTGAATTTGTATTAATATGGACTTGTGTTCCACTCATCTGTATAATGAACCTTGGGTATGAACCCATCTAAGTAATGTGTCTATCATCTTAAGAATGTGTCTCCCTCAGCTATTATAAGTGATGACTGTAGTTTCTTTTATGATAAAAGAACTGACAATCCTCATCTCAAAAATGTATGTGTTAAGAAAATATATGTTATAGAAACACTCCCAGAACTGTATAAATCTCTCTTCTCTCTTATATATCTGCCCTCATCAAATTGTATTACATGTCCCCGTCGCTGTATTAAAAATGTACCCTCTTTATATATACCGATCTGTCTATTTCTCTCCAATCGGAACACTCAAATACACTATATAATATTCATCTTAATAAGACCACTACATAACATTTTGAGACTGGGGGAGGGGGGGGGGTTCGTAAAATAAATAAAAAACGGGACTTGGGTGCCATGAACCAGAAGCGAAACCAAAAGCAAAATTTTGTAAGGAAGGAAAAGAAAAAAAAAAAAAAAAAAAAAAAAAGAAGAAGAAAATGCTGCATGCTAGGCGCGAACTTGCATAACTTCAGTTTGTTAGTGAATGCGTTACCGACCGGACTATGACATCACAGATGTTAAAACGTTGCTAATTTAGATTTTTAAAATGAAACAATGAAACGATCATTCACACATGCATGATTCGTAAACAGCGACGAAAGCAAGGTTTTTTTTACCCGACCCCCCCTTTTTCAAACAAAACGATATTTCTACATGAAATAATTGACAAGTTTTTCTAAGTTTTCGATATTATGTGTTCGAGAGATCGCTCTTTCTATTGGTACCACGTTCGTGTCATTTTGATGCAGATAACAAAAGGTTTTAGCGGACATACAAACACACACACACAATAAGACACAGATGTTTGCCATTTATCTAATAGACTAGCGGGGGGGGGGGGCGTTGTCCAGTTGTAACAAAAATTGTTGCCCGGTCGTAAAATCTGCTTAAATATGATATTCTAATTTATTAAAATTTATTAAAAAAAAAAAAAAAAAAATTGTGACTTGCATGCCATCAGCTAGAATGGACACCGAAAGCAAAATTTGTAAGAAATAAATGGATATAGACAGACAGACAGACAGACAGACATATTGAGTTTTTCTGGTTGTGAAATAATAAATAGAAGCGATGGAGGGGGGAGGTAAGTGCACTTTAATTTGAAAAACAAAATATACGTGAAAGTGCTGCGTCACGGTGTAAAACGAGTGAAAATATGAAAATGAAAAAGAATACAATTAAAAAAGTTAAAAATAAACGTTTTTATGCTTATCGTGTTTTTTTTTAAAGCTTGCGGATAACCGTTTTTGGACATAGCAGCAAATTTTCCGCATACTCTGCTAAATTTGATTATGAATTTCTACCAGATGTCATTACTCAGGTGGAACTCTAACCTGAATATTTTAAATCCTGTCTTGAATAAAGAATTTGGGTAAAATCATTCCTTTACAACCAACACTTGAGAACTTGGCCAATAGAATCGTTCTCTGTTTGAATAAAATTTAAGGAAATATTCTACTCAGGCATTCTGTATGGAATGTATATTTTTGTTCACTCTGTAACTGCTCTCCCCTCTCTTTCTCTCTAGGCTTTCTTTCTTCCTTTTTGTGCCGCCATCTTGTTTTCTTGCTCAGTTTGGGTTTGGCGGGCTTTTGCATCGCCATCTTGTTCTTGTTGGACGCCGTGTTCGGTGGGTCTTTTGGACGCCAAAATTGAATTACGTCATGTTCGTTTATACCCCTTCCCTATATTTATTTACCTTTCCCTATAATTCTTCTTAGCTTTGATTGGTGTAGGTTTAGGGTGGGTGGAGACAAATAAGTAAAATGGCTACTATTTCAGTACATTCTTTGTTGAAAAAGTTAAAGTTGACTAGAGACAAAATTTTATTCATATTTGTGTCTCTAGAATCTTCAGTTGTGGTCAAAGAATTTAAATATTCTTTGTAGAAAAGTCAAGTGGATAATTATTTAGCATCCGTATGCCTATTGGAGGAACAGATCATGGATATCTATTTAGCTGCAGATGCTGATGAAAGCGTCATTGAATCTTTCAATAAAGATGGTGCCTTATTTAAAACACAGGTACTGAAAAAATTATCTGGATTACAGCTTGTCAAGGTTGCAGTTAATAACCCTTGTTTAAGTTCGTCAGTAAAGATTAAAGGAGTTGATTTAGCTCCTAGGATAGAATGCCCTAAGTTTAATGATAGAGACTTAGAGGCAGATAAATTGGCATATTTGAATTTTCATAGAGAATTTCGGAATTGTATTGCTAATCTTGATAATGATGCGTTAAGATTAGTAGTATCACAGTATATGCCTTTAAGTAAATTAGACATTTGTCTGTGTCTGAAGAAAATTATGGGGTGGCATTGAAACTCCTCTCCAAGGAATTTTTGGATAGGAATAGCATAATAGATTCTATATTTTCCACCATATTGGGTGTAGACAGACTGACTAGTAATACAGCTGTCAGAAAACTTCTAAATGCAGTTAAAACGCAGGTTTACGAGTTAAGGAATTCTTTTGGAATGAATTTTCTGGAATGTGGGTCCCCAGGAAATTGTTTACTTAGTCATATATTTTTTAGTAAGTTGCCAGCTTTATTTAGATCTGAACTGGTGCACAAGATTGGCAGTAATTTCCCCTCATTTGAGCAAATTCCAGAAAATTGTATAGATATCACTCATACTACTGAGTTCTGTAAGCACGATGCTCAACATCATAAGGCAGCAGAGTTTGTTAAGAAAAAGTTCACTCCTAAGTTTAGATATTCCTTAGAAACTAAGAAACCCTCTATTTTGGAGAATTTTTGCACCAAAGCTTCTCAGTTTAATTACGGTTGTAACTTTTGCAAGTCTAATAACTATAGAGATGTGCATGTAGGGTATACCCTACTTATGTTGCTAGGATGAAGAGATGTCGAGAGTTGAAACTTAAGTGTGCTAGTCCGCTCTATGAAGATAAGGATTATTTTCTCAATAAAAGGGATTCCTATTCTTGTTGGTCTTGCAACAAACGGGGACACCTCTGTGCTTTGTGTCCGGTTGTAGTTGACCCTATAACAGCATCTAATGCATATTGGATGACTAATAGTACGTTTTTGCTGCCAATAAGTAATATTTCAGTCAGTTTAAATGGCAACGATAATATTTCATTTAATTGTCTGTTGGATACAGGCACCGAGAGATCATATTTATGCAGAGAATTATTGAACAAGTTTACTCGCTTGTGAATGTCCTCTAGAGACTTAAAGGAGATTGATCTCTGTGTGAATTTTTCTGATGGATCAAGATCAGTGTCTTTCTTGATTGATGAAAAATTAAACTTGTCCTTTCGCATTGAAGGATTGAGTTCAGTAGTCAAACATTTGGAAAAGCATAAGGTTAAATTGGCCACAGATTTCTTTGGAATGAGAAATGACACTCTTCCTGTGTATGGTCTTTTGGGAATAGATGTTATTAAATACTTAGGACCTATGCAATTGAATAAATTTAGAGACGGACTCGTTTTAGAGTTATCCCAAGACATTATTTCATTTCGTGACCTTGATAATTTTAAGCCTTACCAGTCGGTGTGGTCAGGTTTAAATTACAGTTATGCATTTAAGGAATTTTCTTTGTGTGATATTACACAGGTTTATTTTGTTATAGACATAAAATCTGAATATTTCGATCCATGGAATTGTTCTGATGAGGCTTCAGTCGACAGAAATGTCGATAAAATGTTTAGTTTGGAAACTTTAAGCATTGTTGATGAAGAGTATAGTGATTACAATAAAGCAAAAATCGAATCCTTTTGGTTATCTATTGAATATAGAAAATAGTTATCATGTGAGCTTGCCATGGAATTTGGATAAGCTGGATTTGGTACTTTCGAATTATCAGGTATCGTTATCTGTTTTGGATAAAGTTATGTGTAAGCTGTCTGACAGAGGCTTCTACTTAGATTACTGCCAGGTATTTCTAGATCAAGAGAAGGAAAGAATTATAGAAAAAAATCTGTCAAGCCTTCTGATTTTGAAAAATACACTTGGATACCTCATCGTCCACTTTAAGCTGGAATTACAAAGTACTACAAAGATTCGTCTAGTGTTCAATTGTTCGTTGAGAACGGGTGGTAAACCCTCTCTGAACGATTGTGCTTATTCCAGTGTGAATTTGTGTACAGACATTGGAATTTATACTTAAGTTTAGAACAAACAGCTACATCCTTCTAGCAGACATAAGAAAAGTCTTTTAATGATTAAGTTGAAGGGCGAGTCTGATAAGAATCGGTTTTGTTTCTTTTGGAAATTAGGGAATGAGTTAGTATGCTCCAGGTATAAGACACTTATTTTTGGATTTGTGTCGAGTCCCTTCATATTGAATTACATTGTAAAGTTCCACATGGAAAAGTATTCTTCTGGGCCTTGTAGGGATATGTTGCTGAATAACTTCTGTGTAGATAATTTGGTGAAGACACACCAGTCACCTTCAGACCTACTACAGTTGTATGTTAAGGCTGTAACTATCATGCAGGAAGATGGATTTGAACTTAAGATTTGTTGTAGTAATAGTAAATTGGTATCGAGTCACATGATGTTGGATAATAATAGTTCTTCTCCTGGAACTACTCATGAAAAAGTTTTAAGTTATTTGTATAATCCTATATTGGATGAATTATTAGTAGTATAACTAAAAGTATTGTCTCTACTAAGAGAGACATGCTGTCGATGAATTCTTCGATGTTCAATCCTCTAGGTTTAATGTTGTCTATTACCATTAAGGATAAAATCATACTAAATAAGTTATGGAAACTAGGTGTTTCCTGGGGCCTGCAGGTTCCACACGATATATTGATCTCCTGGAACAAGTTTTATGAAAATCTTGTCGGTGTTGGAGATATTGATTTGGTTGATGCTGTCTCTGCTGCTATTTTAATGTTTTGTGATGCTTCCAATCAAGCGTATGGCATTGTTGAATATTTGTATCAACATGGCCAAACTTACTTGTTGTTTGCTAAGGCTAAATTTATTCCTTCTGTCAAGAGAACTCTGCCTACATTAGAGCTGTTGTCAGTGTATTTGGGCATTAAACATGTCACAGTTAGTTAAGATGTTCCCTATAATGTTGAAGGAAATTATAGTAGCAATTGATGCTCAGGTAGTGTTGTCATGGTTACTAACGGAAACGGTTAACACAAAGTGCCAATTCACTAGGAATCGTCTGAAGAATTTAAAGGCGATTGTTAGCGATTTATATGATAAAGGTTTTATTCTCTACCAAATTTCTGGTCTAAGCATTTTAAATTTTACATAAAGGGTATTCAGAGATAGGGCAAGCTTTTTAATCGGTTTGGGTCGAAAATTTTTAATTACAAATTCTAAAAACAAACAAAACAATTGGTCTTATGCACTACGCTGAAACATTTAGAAAGCCATTCTTAACATTGGAGAGAGAGAGAGAGCGGGGCGTGTTTTGTAACTATTCTGTACTTTCACCAAATAATTTCATAAAGTCATCGTAAAATTTGAAAATACTATTTAAAAATAGCGTGATTCAATAAGTGCATAAACAAAAAAAAAAATTGTTTTAATTATAAATGTATGTATGTATTTATGTATGTTTATATGTCTGCCTAAAACTTGACAGAGACGACGGATTTTCAAAAGATCAGTATCGTTTTGAAGGTCGATCCTTCAGACGACAAACATCGAAAAATTGGCTAACAACATTAATATCTTCACCTTCAACTTGATGCCTATGTAACACCAAAGAGGGGCCACATCAGATCTGTAGGGTCGATGTGACGTTTTTTTTGTGTTGAATGTAATATTCAATCCCGGGCGAACACCGATTACAGAAAAAAAAAATAATTTTTTTTTTTAGTTAATATTTTTATGTGTCAAAATCTTGTTGAGATACCATACGGTCGGGGGATAAAAATAGAAATCACATGCTAAAACTTCAAAGCGAAAGATTACTTAAAACATTTTTTAACCAAAATACGCTCGCGTTTGAACTAAACGAGCCAACACAAAATATTCCGAAACAGAGATTGGAAATGTCGGTTGGCTTGAAATGTGTTGTTTGACAGGTGGAATATCGGATCGTTTTTGATCTGAGAAACACACACACACACGAAACAGATCAGGCCTGATAAAAGAATTAATGACGTCAGCCTAAGGTTCGACATGAATTGTTTTTCAATATGAATTATCTAAAAATGTCTTTTGGCAAATTGTTTTGGGCGCTAAGGGGAATTCTGACATGCAAAGAATATTTCTTTTAAAAATCACACGGATGTTTTTACAAAACAAATAATTCAAAGGGGAAAGAAGATCAAACGGATATTTTTAAATAGATGAAAGCTGGTGATCTATTACAAGCTAAAAAATAATATTTCCTCTGATTATCAGTTGATAATATGGAAAAAAACCATTATCGAGAAGGCGGGGTCAGGCAAGTTGGGGAGGAGTCAATTTGATTTTGGAAATTGGGGGCAGAAAAATAATACCTGCCACAGGCCAAATTGACCAATGAGAAGGAATCAGGTGGATTGTTATCAATCAATTTGATTGGTCGAAGACGAACGTAGGCGTCGTCATTATTCAAGGGTTTTACTATATAAGATCTGTAAAACTCGATTTAATCAGATAGAAGGAGATAGAAGAAGAGAGAGACAGAGAAAAAAGTCTCGGTAGAGGAATCCAGCCACCCAACTTCTCTCTCCCCCTCGCTGGTCGCCAGAGAGCTCAATTTGCAACTTAATAGAATTCAGAGGACCTAGGAAGAGACCAGCCAGAACACCTTAACAATAATTACGATCCGCGACTCCGACCGAGTATTTCAACAACAAGAAGCTCATTCACAAATCTAATTGCTTGCTTCCATTTAATCTTCAATTGTACATACGTCTGTAGATAATCATTTATGAATTTCCTAAATACATTATATATCAACGAACCTCCGGAGTTTGTTTGCTGATGTGCTGTTGTTTCATGTAACTTTATTTCTTTTACTTGCCACTTGTGATCCCGTTCCCGTCAACGAACACCCAGTCAACAGGACGACCAGCTAGACGATCAAGAAGAACAGGCCTTGAGGACCGTGCAACCGAGAAGAGTCCTCCAACGCCTTGACGAGGACTCACTGGGTGACGCGACATACCAACGGTTGGCAGACCTGGTTGCCCAGTCGACATAATTAATTACCCGGTGACTAGGTTAGTCATAATTGGGCATCGACCCAGGGTTAAGATTATAACTGGGCCGCGATCAGAGGTTTAAGGTCGTGTAAGGTCACGTGCAAGGTTCACACCTACCCTAAACAAATTCATATGACAATGGCT
>NC_136488.1:81028486-81093486 GCF_053919585.1 Euprymna scolopes | reverse complement strand
ATCAACCCCTGCTTTGGGGGGGGGGGGAAAGCAAGTCACCATTTATTTCTTTCAATAAAACTGGACTAAATTAATATACTTTTCTGGTCTGGTTTTTCATTTTTTTATATTTTGCATCTCTTTTGTTTATTGTCACTTTGTCTTTATTTACGAGACTTTGCTTTAATTCTCCAGCACTTTGTTAATCCCCCCCCCCATTTTTTAAAATATTTGTTACACCAAGAAAAACGTGTTTTATTAATGACAACTATAAAACACGTCAATATATACTATAAACGCATCTTATATACATACAATATCTATATATTTATAAAAGTGAGAATGTGTGTGTGTGTGTGTGTGAGGACACTTCTCAACCTATATACTCAACGAATTTTTGATCTATAGACTTGAAAGTTCGTATATAGGGTATTCAGAAATATAAAAATTTTATAATCGGTTTTCATCCAGAAAAAAAGAGCTGCTAGGGGGTTAAAATTTAAAAAATAGTACTTCGGTGTCATCGGATTTTTATCTGTTTGTCAACTGTTTGACGAGGTTTTAAAGCATCTTTTAAAGATTATGGCAAGCTAGGCTAATGGTTATCGTACTTGACTCACTAGGTTTAGGTTTTGGTTTCGATCTCAGCTCGAGTATTTTTTTTTTTTTTTACTTACAAAAGTTTATTGTTTAGACTTAACACTCGCATGATAATGTCTCAGTTCCTTTTCTTTCCCCCAGTTTTTTTTTCAGTTTTCTTTTTTTTCCAATGGAATTTAACATTACTTTTAATACCGGGCAACGCCAGATACAGCTTCCAGTATATTATGTATGTATATATGCATGTACAATACGTAATATTGAAAACAAAAATGTTCTAATGTGATTTTGAAGCCTCTAGTCTAAACTGCCAATTAAACTGTCATTTCTCGCTAAAATTAAAGTTTATAAAAGTTCATTACTATTTATTTATTCAACCAAAAACATTTCTCGTAGGGGCCACTAGTTTAGAAAAGAACCGAGGAAATCCACACGTAATCATTGTTTATGTTCAATGGTATTATAAATCTTATGATGATGATGATGATGATGATGATGATGATGATGGCGGCGGCGGCGGTGGCAAAACAAAAACGTAGTTACACGATTCTCGACGGACGTCGGTAAGAAGCACGTGATAAAACAGTAAAAACACGTGAGAAAACACACGTTTATCACACGGAGGTGGAGGGCGGGTGAGATTTTTGTTTTGTTTTTAATTTACGTTTTGATTTAGTTGTTTTTATAATTTATTGGCGTTCCCTCCAGGTGTATATTTTGGTACTCCTTTGGCGTTGAGTTCCATGGCGATCAGCAGAAAAACTTTAATGGGTAAATGTTTACTTTAACTACAACAGAACACCAACCAATAAAATTTGTTTTTATGTAAGTTTTCGGGGTCGCTGACAACGAATCTGATATTCAAACCCATCGCAAATTTACTGTTTGCATGGCATTAACCCCTGAACCCACGCACTATTTTGTGCCAACTCACCGGCACCGCCATCGTTTATGCTATTCTTATATGAAGCGTTCGCGCATGGGGTTTTTCAATCATAAAACTTGTACAACATTTAACAGGTGCTTCTGCAGTTTAATTTACCGTTTTTCCGTAAGTAACGCGTCAATGCGACGACATACACCGGACAGAAGAACTGTTTAATTTTTCACAAAAAATATAATAACGTTATTATTTCAGCACGGATCAATAAGTGCATGAGTACCCGAATCTGAAAACAGTTTCCGTCGCAAAAAAAAAAAATAAATAAATAAATAAATAGTTTTCATGACATGAAGACCTCACCCGTCCCCCACGCCCCTGCCCCTCCACTGCCCTACCACCCCAATGTAAACAGAATTTTTGTGAAAAATTAAACAGTTCTTCTGCTCGGTGTATGTCGTCGCGTTACTTACGGAAAAACGGTAAATTAAACTGCAGAAGCTATTAAATGTTGTACAAGTTCTAGAATTGAAAAAAGAAAAAACTAAAAAAATATAAATAAATAAAATAAAAAAACGAAAAATTAAATTGCTTTTGTATACCGCTCGTGAAAACTTAATTTTTTTTAGATCAATTAAAAAAGCATCCAAAACCACGTAACACAGAAAAATGAACCACATTTTGTTTTTGAAAACTTGTTATTTTAAATGTCTGCTAAAAAATTCTTCCGCGATGTGACAAGTCACCTTACTACGCGCGTCCATGCGTGAATGCATCATAAACGATGGCGGTGAGTTGGCACAAAATAGTGCGATGGTTCAGGGGTTAATACCATGCAAACGGTAAATTTGCGACGGGTTTGAAATATCAGATTCGTTGTCAGCGACCCCGAAAACCTAAGTAAAAACAAATTTTATCGGTCGGTGTTCTGTTGTAGTTAAAGCAAACATTTACCCATTAAATTTTTCTGCTGGTCGCCATGGAACTCAGCGCCCAAGGAGTATATATATATTTTAGCTAATCTTAGGAGTATGGCATCATGACGAACGTTAACGAACAATACTACTCTGCCCCTCCCAACCCACAAAGGAGAAGGCAATGCATGGGAGAATGGTATCATTATAAACGAACATACTGCAACTGCACTTTCCCCAAAAAGGAGAAAATAATACCATGACAACTGAATAAATACTTATACTACCCTCTCTTAAAAAAAAAAAAAAATTACGATGTGCCCCCGGCCCTCCAGCGTATTATAAAAATCCCGACCTCCCCATGTTAAGAACGGCTTTCGGAATAACACCCCCCCAACCTCGAAAGCCGTTCTTAACATGGGGAGGTTGGAGTGTTTATTCCGAAAGCCGTTCTTAACATGGAGTGGTTGCACTGGTTGGGGACAGGTCGTAAAAAAATACGAAAAAAAAATAGAAACCAGATAATATCTGAAAGGATGATATCATGACAACGAACATATGCTAGACTACCCCCTCCCCCCAAAATGAAGAGGTAATACCTGGGAGGATGGTCTCATGACAACAGAACAAATACTACACTATCCTCCTCCCAAACAAAGGAGTAGGCAATATTTTGTGAAAATAGTTTCATAACAATAAAAAAGATACTACGCTATTTCCTACCAAATTGAGTACTGAACGATGGTACTGGTACAATAGTACATTAATAGAAGCGATAGTTTCGACTTCCGATAGGGTATTTAGTTTTTTCCCACTGCAAGAACTTAGATACCAGGGTCGGAAAGTGGGATTGAGAAGTCAGCGCCCCTGAGGAAGGGCACTCCAACCTGCAACAAGTGCATGCGTAGCCCCATCGGCATTCCCCGGGGAGGGCGCCTAAGGCGATTAGCAATAACCTATCCTCCTTCTCAAAGAGAGAACTACACAGAACTTAACGCCCCACCGCAAAAGCAGCAGAGACCAGGTTTTTACAGGAATGGTCTTATCTCTGTTGATTTTGGGGACCCGAGATAAAATCCCTAGCCGTACATACCAAAAATCCCCATTAGTAAATGTGTTTGTAGTGATCAGCTAACCCAAGTCGCTCGTCACATTAACAAAAGAATTCATACGTCCAAAAAGCAAAAACGAATTAAAATGCTAAATTATCTTTGGTGCTTATGCACTTATGTTACCGTGCTATTTCTTAAAAATAGTATTTTCAAGTTAAATTCAAGTTTTAAGATATCTTATTAAATCGTTAGGTGAAAGTACAGAATAATTACAAAACACTCTACCCTTCCTATGTTAAGAATGGCTTTCTAAATGAGAACGTTATTTCAGCACGGCAACATAAGTGCATAAGAACTTTTTTTTTTTTAAGTTATTTAATTAAAGTTTGTAAATTTGAAATAAATAAAGGTTCTCATTGCGACCCCAACCCCAAGAAAAAATAATGCCTATAGTGACCATGACCAGCTAACCTAAGTCACTCAACATTAACAAAAGAATTCACTCGGCCGGAATCTATTCAATTCGGAGACATTTTGATTGTATAACCAAGCACCCATGTAAACACGATTGTAATGCGTCACCTGACACAAACTCATGGGACTACATTTTTATCTCTTCGCTTATGAATACAGTAAAGAGGTTAGAACGTTCGAGAAAGCTTGAATATAAGCACGTACCAGCCAAATTTAAACAGTTTAGACAGTGTGTTCTCAAGTCACCATGTTGACGCCTATAATGCCGCTTACTTCTAACTCCGTCCAAAGGACGTTAAACTGCACCAAAACCAGACAAAGTTCTCTAAAGACACTATCATTATGTAATGCCGCTGGAAACTAAATTCCCCAGGACGGTTAAGGATTACCAAATTCAGACAGCAATGATTCCCCGATCTACAGACAGTCTTCCACAGACTGAATAACTGGCTCGAAATTATACCCATGTGTACTCAACTCCTATTCTATTTCTCATTAAGGAAGCTAACACCAGCAACAATGAATGAATATTCTATGCTTACAAACTATTTCTTCACATTATTCAACGTCCGTAAAGTTTTCTTCGTTAAATTACGCTGTCTTGATACCTTCCTCAGTCTTGAAGAATTTCTCCAGTCACTTAAAAACTACCAGCCACGCATTCACAATTAAGTAATATTCTTTTCCCACTCGAAGAATGTTCCCAAATCTTTCCACCAATCTTTTCAATTTCCTCCACGTGGGGAGACAGAGCATATTCAAGAAGAAATCTGACTTGCACCTCTAGCACAAAAAAAAAAAAAAAAAAAAAATTTTTCAGGTTAATAAAAATTGTTATTCTAAATATTTGTAATTGTTCCAGACTTGCACCAGTTTGCTGAGATATATATATATATTTTTTTTTGCTTGTTAGAGAAAGATGTTTCAACCCACGCTCCCGACTTTGTCATGAATTAAGAGACTGGTCAATCCATCTTCCTTCTACATGTTAATTGTACTCAATTTTAGTTTTGCCTACTATTTGTTCCGATGATAGATATGTTTTGGATATATGTTTGATTTATCAGTTGCATTCACAAAAGATAGTTTCTGTTATTCCAAGCCCAAAATGCAGAATGGATCTGTGTTATAAGTGTTAGGTGTGCATATTAGGGATGACACAGCACGGGGTACACAGAATGGGGTACACAACGGGGTATACAGAATGGGGACGAATGACAACATTTATAAAGATGGAACATATTTAATATTTATAATAGGAGCTTGATATAAAGAGAGGTGTAGACAGTGCTTTTAACACAGGGGGGGGGATTCATTATTTATGATGGGAATACCGTTAACACTTTTGAGGAGGGAGACAGACAATTAACACTTTGGAAGGGTGTTATACAAAGTTCATTTACAAAGACGAATCACAAAAACACATTACCTTTCAGGTTGAACGATGGCAAGACAAAGACTTACAAAATGATATTTATTCTTCCAATTGGATGAGATGATGATCAGGAATTCAATTGCGTTGCAGAATTACATTATCTTGTTTCCCTTTCTGGTTTGCTTCCAAAAGGGGTTCAGCTAACTCAACTCCCTTCTCTCCAAAGTCTCCTAGCTGTGTCTCAACTCTGACTCAACTTAACTGAATATTTGTAAACTATCTTTCTTTGTGACGTCAAAACATGCTCAACCATGTGAGAGTCCCTCATGTGGATTCTACATATTACACATGTCTCCACACGTCTATGTAACACAAAGAAAATTCCTTAATCCATTGTCTATTATTTTCCTAACTGACCTATCTTTGTTTTATAATTATTTCTACTATAATGGCAATTCACTAAATTCCTGTGATCGCATCTAAATAGCAATATGTATTCACTTTTAACTTTTGATTACTGAGTTCAATTCTAGCCTTTTTCTTTTAATAAATATTATTTTCAAACTTATGTCGTTTCTCTAATTACTTGGATCTGTCCCCTTCCATCTATAACATAATATCATTATTAAACATATAGAAAGACTAATAGCTTATATATTACTGGAGATTATTTTATCTCACACGTCATGTATCAAACATACATCCAAAACATCTATTATCAGGACAAGTAGTAGACAAAATTAAAACCAAATACAATAAACACATTTATTTACAGTTGATACATAAAGAACAGCTACATAAACTGGCTTCCAAATATTTAAGCTTACCACCTTCATCCATTGAGAGTGAGAAGCTCTTTAGTACAGGTGGTAATGTGCATGAACCCATGAGGAACAGGTTGTGTCCGGAGAATGTAGAAGCTAATGTTTCTACATTACAACTTCAGACTATTTCAACCTTAAATATGGATGAGACTATGAGTAGAAGGGACAGGTAGTAAGAATAGAAGAAGAAGTAGAGCAACAGCAGGTGCAGAGCAAAGGTAACCATCGCAGCATGATCCCATGGAAACAGAACTTCAGCTTATAGTTATTCACATTACAAATCAGAATTTGTACTTTGTAGTTTGTTTGTAATTTCTTTTTTTTTTCTTTTTTTTTTTGTTATTTAGTTGTTAAATATTTCTTGAATTGTAAGCCATGTTTAATTTCAGAAGAGTTTCCGATGGGTAGTTATTCTATACAAGTCCTGGATATAAAGAATCCTCAATAGGCAGCTGTTTTGTACAGGTTCTGGACTTTATAATTTTGCAGCCAGAGAGCAAAAGATCCTTAGTTTTTACTCTGTCTTTAATATAGGAATATATATATATCTGGAAAACTCAGATATTTTTCATTTTGTGAAACTCTTATATGAGACGTCTGGAAGTAACAAATTTTCAACATACTTTAATCCTTTCTAATCATTTGACCCGCCTCATGCTGCTGTGCAACCTTGCACCTCGGAGGAGATGTATTCCAAGGAATGTTCACCACAGAAGATTGGTGATGGAAATGTTAAAAAACTATTTTATTTATTTTTTTATGGAAATCGTTCCAGACAAGTCCTGAAGCCACTTGATGTAAGAAGCTAAAAAACTAATCAACAATGAGTGTTAGATGGACAGATGCTGACCCAGAAAACAACACCCTTACTCAGAAACGTCGCTTATGCAATGTGAAAACTAAAGAACAAAATAAGGGAAACGAGGGTTATGAGGCTACTACAAGTAAACCCAAGGAGATCAGACACGAGGTAAAGTTTTGAACAACCAATACACTACATGGAGTGTACTTTGGCCTATGAAAAACTGTGATACTGAAATTCATAACACATTTCGAGAGTGGAATTCATGACCCAGGATTTTGTGAAAAACCCTCATTTAAATTTTAGAGACTATACTGTGAAAATTGCGAGACTGGAATTCATGAAACATAATTTTGTAGCAGAAAAAACAACAAAGTTACTGGATGACATAGATGTAGGCACTTGGCAAACATGGATACTTATAAATATCTGTGAGTTTGGGAGTTGAGTTTGTTTAACGTCATTTCAACCTCTGGGAGTCATTTTATGCAAAGAAAAGGTTTAATTGCTTTTGTTGTCAATTTCCTGCTGAGTTTTTGGAAGCGGACACTATCAAGTTGACAAAAATTAAAGATGAGATTAGAAACTCATACCTACTACCTGAGAACAAGAAATTTCTTTGAAACTAAGTTATTTAGTAGATACCTGATAAAAGGAATGAACACTTGAACAATATTCCTGGTATTCTGGACCATTCATAAGCTGGACCAGAAAACTAAAAAATTAATGACTATGCACAATGCATACACCCAAAGAATGATATTTACAAACTGTAAAAATGGAAAATGTTTAGCTAATAAATCAGAAACTATCCAAGAAATCCAATGGTTCTTTGAAATAATATTGTCTTGAATACTAGGCTTCATTTAAATAACGCTTGAAAAATTCTAAGAGCTACAATCATCCCATATAATAGCTCCCCACCTCCCCAATCAGTAAGTTTTTATATTCAGTAATAAAGCAAATTAATTTTTTTCAAGTAGGTGTGTGTGTGTGTGTGTGTGTGTGTGTGGCCCACTAAAAATAACACCAATATATGTATGTATATTAAATAGAAAGAACAAAAGTGTAAGTTGGATCTCTGTGAGTCTCAGAGACAAATGGGTATTTGAGCTTGTGGTGATGGTGCAGAGAGACGAAGGAATAAGCGTCCACAACTAACAAACATTCACTGTAAGGAAACAGTAGATCCATGAGGTAGCAAACCTGATATTGTTTGATTGTGAGGCAACGGTGGTAGTGATGAAAAATTAGGTGCTTTTGGCAATCCAAACTAGCAGAATAAAATCGGTGGCATTTTTGCTTGAAGGACAGAATTTTTTTGGATGCCACACAATTAATGTCACTTGCATGTGTCATCGGTAACATTATTTTCGTTTTAGGCTGTCACTTATTTGAATTTGGGCAAGTACTATTGCTACTGCTGCTTTTTTATGTATAAGAAAATACCGATGAAAAGACAAAGGGAGAAAATAATTCAGACCAGAAAAAGGTGAATATATCGTTTCATGCTGTGTTTGTGAACCACTTGAAACGTTCTAAAAGTTAGGATCATTCCAGATTGACCCCATCTTTGGTCAGTAAGTTTTTATATTCAGTATTAAAGCAAATTAGCTTTTTGAAATGGGTCGGCTATGTTATTTTTATAATTATAGATAGACTGACACGATTTTCAAGTAGATGGCTGTGTGGTCTACCCCAAATGACACCAATATCTATATATATTCCAGTAGGGTGAGCAAGGGAGGTCGGTTGGGTATCTGTGCTTCTCAGAGACAGAAGAGCCTTTGGGTGACCAAATGGCAGAGTGATTCCTACAAAGGCTAAAAAGTAATGGCTCGAATTGCTACACTCTTTCTTTCTTCGTTTTATTGGGATTTTCATTAGTTGAAAATATTTTGAGTTAACACATTCCTGTGAAAAATTACTTGCTTTAAAGAGTGAAGAGGAAAGCGAATTCCAACAAAATGGAGAAAGAAAGAATATAGCAATTAGAACCATTTGCATTTTAGCATTCATAGGAATTACTTTGTGATTCAGTCTCCACAAAGCTTATAGATTGTCTTTGGTTGGAAGATTTACATGCCTATTGTTTAGTTGAAAAGAACGAGTATCAATTGTAATCTCTCAAAATTAAACATCATTATTTGTTTTAAACTGAAATTGTAATTATTCTTGTGAGTATCCTTGCTTTTTTTTGTTTGAGATGTCAAAATCAAGTACCACCAGCTCCAAAGCCATCGAAATCGAAGTCATTTTTGAGATAGCTTCTTCTCTGTAAGTTGAGGTATAATCCTACACAGTTCTAAGAGCTCTACCCTCTCAGGCTTTGCCTTCTCACCCTTTGAGAAGGGATTACTTTATTGCTAATTGCTTGAAGCTTTTATGATAGGGGTGCCCAGGCATTTTTGCAGGTCAGAATGCTTTTCAAATCTTTCTTCCTTGATATTGTGTTACATATTCCTGCGGCGAAAGGGAGATGAACAGGCAGATCATCACGGTCTGCACAATTAACGCACATAGACATAGGTTCACAAAGGTGACATAATAGATGTTTATTCCATCCTCCCATGTATTAACTTCTTTGAGGAGAATAATGTAGTATCTATTTTTATGCATCAGGCCGGTGCAAAAATTTTGCCGGTTTGTAAAAGAGACATTTTAAACCATTGTAATTTATTTTATGTATATTGTTATTGCTTGAATATATCGCCAGGATTAATTTACAATTTTTTCTTTCAGATTATTAAAGCATCTATCATGTTTTTCTGCAATATTTTCACCTACATTGACCAGAAACCGACCTTGTTTATTCAACAGAAAGAGAGTCATCTTCCATCATGATAATGGTTATCATCATCATTCAGCACTACTGGCCAAAGATCTCCTAGGAGAAAATGGCCGGGAAATCTTGTCTCATTTTGTATATTTTTCTGCCCTAACTCCCTTGGATTATCATTTATTTTGAGGATTACAAAACCATCTAAAAAGAAGATTGAACATGAGTCAGATTCATATCTCACATCAAAACCTAAAGAAATTTACAAGCAAAGCATTTATAAGCTCGTTGACAGATGGAATCAAATTATAGACAGCCAATGTCATTATTGCTATGATAAAGATTGTTGGGTTCTTATCCAGAATCCCCCCTCCCCCCATATTAAAAAACAAAAAATAAGGAAAATCTGCATGATGTAAATACCCATAACTAAACGAAAATATTATATTCCAAAAATCACATAAATTGATCAAGTAATTTTATTTTTATATAAGACTAGCGGGGGTACCGGCGTTGTCCGGGTGTTTGGAGGTGTGTGTGCTGTTAGATAAAAAGAAACTGGGGAAGGGGGGAGGTAAAAGTTGGTAGGATCGAACTCGAAGCCCTGAGGCGAAGTTTGAAAATAAAATCGGCCAGCCAGAATGAGTTACTGAAAGATGTTTGAATTTATTTAAGTAAGAACCAAATTGACAGGTGCGCGCACAGAAGTCGTTGAGCGTTACGACGATGACGACAACAGTTAATGACCAGGTTTGTTTGTTATAAGCGAAGTAAAAAAAAGAAAACAACGTTAAAACTTAAGCGGGGGGGGTAATCAAAACATCGAAAAAAAAACACAAAAAAAAAACTAATGTAAAGCAAATGAACGATGTTAAATGTAAAAATCGAAAAAAAACCAAAAAAAAAAACAGAAAAACGAACACGTGAAAAATGGCTTAAATAAGCCTGCTTCGATATTAAAATTTAAAAATATCGGTGGGTACCCAGGTGTTTTGGGGTGAGTGGTCATGGGTGGATGAGCGAAGTAAAAAAAAAACAGAGAAACGAACGTTACGGGGAAAATGGCTTGAATAACACTGGTTCAATATTTAAATTTAAAAAATTGAAAAAAAAAAAAAAAAAAGACATCTCACACCACGATTCGAACCCAAAACATTTAGATAACGGACCAACATGCTAACCAAACGACCTAACACGACGGACATGAAATTTAGTCAGTTTTTCAACTATTTAAAGTAAATCAGGTCATGACATCATCTGACGCATGCGTAGAACCGGTCGTCGTCACGAGAGGACCGTTTTTGTTGACCCCCCCCCCTTGTCGATTTCGGGGTGAAAAAAATGAATGCTTTTGGCCAATTTTTCGATATTTTTCGAGCGCAGGATAGAGCTTCGATATGATACCGAGTTTGTGAATTTTCGTTGTGTCTGTCGAAAGTTTTTAGCGGACACACAAACACACATACAAACATACATACACACATTTTCGCTTTTATATATATAGAAGATCAAATTTTATGACTATCCGAGAAGTGAAGGTCTCACTCACAACTTGAAAAAAAATATCTCAAGAAACAAATATAATAATTTATACATTTTTTTTTTTTTTTTTTTTACATAGGAATCACCACTTATCAAGGCTTGGAGGCCACTCGAGGATAAGGGTTAGTGGGTAGACATTAGTCAATGTGACTATAGTGTAGTAAACATAAGTAGTGGCAATTTTGTAAATTGGATTACTTAGGGAGACGGTTCATCAAGAACTTGTTTACGTTGAACTTGAAGACAATCAGATTGTAGTCAGGTGGAAAGCAGGCAATCAGAAGAGAGTTCCACAGGCATGCAGTTCTAAGAAAGAAGCTTACTAGATTTATGTTGTAATGTCTACAAATTCCCCATTAATTGCTTAAGAAAGATTTTCCTTATGAAATAAAACTACTCGATCAATTGATGTGATTCTTGGAATATGATATTTTCATTTCATTACGGGTATGTACATCATACATTTTTCTTTATTTTGCTTTTTTTAATATAGAGGGAATTCTGGACAAGAACCTAAATATTTTCAAAAACACAAGTTTTCATTTTCAAGATGAAATTTTAAATTGGTAAAAACTTTTGAATGAACCTGATATATTCGAATTAGCATTTTATTTATTGTTTTAGCAAAAAACACAAATCGCAGTCATGAACTACTAAATATAGCGACAGCCTATATACAGTCTTACAAACTCACGCATGTACAAGTTCACACACATACGAACAAAATCAACACTTTCATAATCTAGATCAGTGTTTCTCAACCTTTGCTGACTCGTAACCCCCTTACCAAGCATCTCAACACTCGTGGCCCCCTGTACTTCAAAAAAAAAAAAAAAAAAAAAAAAAAAATGCAAATTTTGTTTTATGTTGCTTATTTAGCTCTTATTTCATTCTGGTGTTACTCTTATTATAAAATATAATGAGCGTTCTCATAAGGCTTAGATTGGATTAGGCGATTTATGTGTAAAATACTTTCCAGGAACCAAAAATTTCAGGGTACGAGATCTAAGCTGAAACCAATTCATTTTTGGTCCCCTGACAAAAGGAGGATGGACCTGTAAATTCACCCTTGTCCGTTCGTCTGTCTGCACTTTTCTTAATAACTACATCGTGAAATTTTTAAAACTTTTGCACAAACATTAAACATGATATGAGTAAAAAAGTAACAGAACAGATTTTCCGGAGAAAACTCTGGTTGTCCCTCTAGGGGTGCATTTCAGGTTAAAATGGCTAAAATTGACACTTTTGTGCTTATTAAAAAAAATTGATGCCTTAGATTTTTATAAAACTTTCTGAAAACTAACTGATTTCTATATAATTTTCTTTGTCTATATTTCGCGATAAATCTTGGGTCTGCCCCAGGGGCTCTTTTAGTAAAAACACTCCATTTTTGGGACTATTTTACCATGTTTGTCCAAGATTTTCTGTGTATGTCTATTTAGCAGTTTTGCACGGTGCTGAACTCAAATTTAAATATGTTAAGGCCTTGGGGACTTTTGAGACTAAATGCGGGTGGGGGTAAATGATAGACTTAGTCATTTCTTTTTTTGCATAGTACAGAACTCAAATTTACATATGTTAAGGCTTAAAACTGCACTGTTTATTCATTTTCACGAGGATTTAACGTCCCCTGGGGACTTTTGGGGCTAGATTGGGAGGGACCATGCATACTTCACTTGTGTATCTAGAGGTTCCACCAAAAATAAAAATAAATGACATTTTTTCATGGCTGAAGTCTTGTAACCTTATTTATACATTGCAAGTTTCTGCATTATGAATTATATCTTTCCAGCGTCTTCTTATGGCTTCCTGATCGAAGATCCATGACCACCTTCCCCCGGTTGAGAAACGCCGATTTAGACTCTTTGAACTCTTCCCGACTCTTTTCTTCGTAACTCTTTACTTTTGTTAATTTCATCAAAGCATAAATAACGTTGGTATATTTATATATAGATAGACTTTGCCATTACTTCTGATATACGCTTATCTACTACAATTTCATTCCTTTGTGACGTCATCCACAAATAGATACAAATAGATGTAGCTGTAATAAACACTATTTTCTCTGGTGGAGGGCAGACCTGTGAGATGGTTTATACACACGAGGATCAATCAGCCTTCAAGGATTATTGTTACATATAAAGCACTCTATATCGGTGATGATTAAGTTAGCTAGTGTGAATTTTGACAAGGGTCACACCAAGTGCATGATGACCCAGATTTGTAAAATAGAATCGTTCCCAGTGTTAAATGAAAGATGGGTGACATAAGTTGAGGTAGGAGGTAACAGGTCAAACAGAAGACAAAACAGAGTTGAATGATGGTTAATGACGTTACGTTTTCAAGTTGAAAGAAACAAAAGTTTTCAAATTAGTTTCTCTGTGGAAGCCATGCAAATGAGATACTGCCAATAATGTAGAAATAATCTAACTGGAATATTACCTCAGTCTCTGTCCGTGTGCATCATTCATTTAAGTAAGTTAGAAAATAAAGTTTAGAAGTAAATAACTAGCTAAGAGAACATTAGTCTTTCTCTCTAGAGCCCATTTTCTTTAAATAAAACCTTGAAAAAACTCAGCAAATGTCTTCTTATGTCTTCTTTCTTCATGAAAAGAAGCTTACTTCTACAGTAACCACTAGGCGAAACATACAAAGGATGCACATATGTATAAAGATTGTCTCTTTCATTTTGCTATTGAGCATATAATCGCTCAAAAAAAAAAAAAAAAAAGAAAAAAAAAGTTTGAGTACTTATTCAGAATATGAACCATGCTGAAATAATGACGTTATTATTTAGAAACCCATTCTTAACATTGGGGGGGGGGGGGCTTTTTAAAACTATACTGTACTTTTACCTAAATTTAATAAACCAACAATATTGTAAAAATTTAATTTAACTTGAAAATTTGAAAATCCTATCTAAAAAAAAAAAAATAGTGCAGTCTGTATAAGTATCAAAATGCGTCCTGTTCGCCGGACCTAGATACGTCATGACTCAGGTATCTCCGGAAGTACTGAGATTCATTATATGTCTATTTTTCATGCACACTTTTATTTCTTACAAAGTCAAATCGTGGCATTAAGAAAAACACCAAAATATTTTACAATTTAAACCATTCAAACATTAATAGTTGAACAATATGATTGATAATTTCTTTCTCTTTATTCTTGTTCACCCCAAACAAGGCATATTGCCATTTGGATGTAATGGGCTACCATTTGAGACTATATCTACTAGGGACTATGTGAGGAGATGAGCAAGATGTCTGTTTGCATTACATTTAATCGTATGCATGTTAGTCCAGTAAGAGAAGCAGGAAACAGGGAAGGAATTCCAAAGTATATCGGTCTGATGGAAGAAGCTATTAGAGTGGAAGGGTTTCCGGCATCTAGGGATCTCTAGCATTTAACTTGAAATTGGATTCAACATGATAGGATTTGGCTGCTAGACGGATTTGTCAGGAGTATGTATGTCAAGGGTGTACAAGTGCAAGGAGTTCATCAGAGCACATGGCGCTTCTACACTATTGGGACGAGATTTTGTAGTCGATAAATTGAGTTTTCAGATAAAAAACAATGGTTTCAACTGATTTTTTTGTCAATTCTAATAAGTTACAATGGTAGTTTCCAAATTATGCAGTCGGAATTACCTGAATATTACTGAATTATTAAAAAAAAAAAACTTTATCGGTAGCAGAGAAAAAATTGCCATCATCTTGTTTAAATCGAAATGGAACATTACCTCCCTTTTGAACTCTCCTTTGTCTTACAATCGTTTTCATCAAATTCTATTTTCTTTAATAAATGATTTTCTACCTCATCGATTTTCTTAATTTTTGGATATAATCATCTTAAAAATACAAGGAATACGTAGATACCATTGTTTTCATGCGAAATTCAGTATTACGATTTCCGAAATTTCGTCCCAATAGTGTAGAAGCGCCGAGCACATTCAATTAAAGTACTAGTAAAACTGGCACCGGGATGCAACATTGCGGCGATGGAACAGGAATTGGAGCTTGGTTGACAGTGCAGGACTTATTAAATTGAAAACATTTTTGGGGAGGGACTCTACGAGTGAGAGAAGAGTGATGGATGCACCAGCCCAGATGTAGCAATAACACTCCATGCATGGGCGAATGGTAGCCTTATAAAAATGTGAGTAATTTTCTAGCCCGGTAGAGAGAACCCGCCTTCTTTGCAGCAGCCTTTGCAATGTCTTCAATGTATTTGTTCCAGTTAATGTTGCTTGTGAATGTTAAGTCGATGAATTCGAAGGATAAGATCTCAGATAGGGCATTATTGATCATGGCCATAAGTGGTTGCATATACGACACAATCACGTTGACACTTCGATTCTCACCAGATTACCAAAGTTAAGCCACGTCGAGCCTGGCCAGTACCATATGAGTGACTATTTGGGAAGGCGAGCCGCTGTATGTACCGCAAGGTAAAATAACAGGTTAGGAAACTGGCGCAGTTTATCCTCTTGAAAGTAGATGAGCCTCTTTTAAGTCGTGGTAGGCAACCCATCTAGTGATGGCGTCATGATAAAAAAAAAAAAATACCCTTCATAGCCCTAGCGAAGCATCAAGAATTCAGCTACAGACAAGATTTGAATTACACTACAAACTCGTGTAGTGAGTTCAATCTCGGCTGCGGCTACATGTTACGTTACGTTATAAATGGTTAAGAAGACCTTTTGTGATTGTCAAAGGAAGGAAGCTTAGTCTTAGTAGCATTAAATGTTACCATCCATTCCACTACGGACTCTTATATTTCTATTTTTCCTAAACTAATTAGTCATTGTATTTCATGAACAAAGAACACCCAAGAAGTACAATAATCAATTAAATACTTCATTTCTTTATTACCATTCTCTTTTGAAGCATGGTTGGATATATTACTATTTTCGACATGACAATTAAGTAAGTACTGTTGTTTTGGCTTAAATCAAAATATTTCTAAAAACCGATCTGTCGACTATCTTAACAAGCACCAAATGATGGTATTGATAGCTTTTGAACCGGATATAAACGACTATGTTTGTTTGGGATAACTTTTAGATAGTTTAAGCAAGGATATGTTAGAGCTAGTTTAGAGTTAAGTTCGGGTTAAAACAAAAAAAAAAAAAAAAAGGTCGATTTTTGTCCGGTTCAGAAGTTGTACCCAAACCAAAATTAAAATTGCCTCGGTCTAGATAGATTTCTCCTTCATTAGTCAAGGACAAGAAAGATTAAGTATAGTATCAAAACAGATACCATACGACACATTACTCATAGCTAAGAGACAGATAAGAAGAGTTTGAAATAAAAACTGAATTTAAATTAGAAAAAAGTTTTTATGGGTGAGAAGAGAAAGAAATGTAAGTAGTTAAAATTGATATAATCTAAATTAATTTGATTAAAACACACACACACACAAATAATAATAATAATACTAATAATAAATAAATAAATAAATAAATAAATAAAATGAAATAATAAAAGCTAAGCTATTAAAATGCGGTCAACGATCCCAATTCTGAAATTTGGAAATAAATTCAAGAAGAAAAAAATAAAAATGAAAGAAAATGCGTGGGATGGAAAAAAGCTTCAGTTTTAAAAGGCGATTCAGCTAATTTTTTTCCTTTTCTCATACATCATTGTTTTGAATAGATTAGATTATGGAAGGGATTTATATTGCTTTTTTTTTTGTTATTTTTTTTCTTATTACTTTTTTCTTATTTAAAAACACAAATATTGCGACATATTCTTGTCGTGGCGAGTGCGACTGCTTTAACAACAACAACAAAAGAACGTGACGCGAAAATAGAAGCGTGAGCACGCGGCTAATTTTATTGATCACTTCCGTCTACGACCCTCATTTATTTAATTTGCCTCCCCACGAGACAGAGTTAGACACCAGGGACGTTTTTTTGACGTTGGGAATAAAAAAGGAACAAAAATAAAAATTGTCTCAGGCGTGAAGGATTTATCCTCCACTGACAGAGAACAAGAAACTGAAGTGTAGCATCTGAAGAACAGATACTACACTTTGAGTTATATATATTTTTTCATTTACTTTGTAAAGTTTACAATCAAAACAGAAATAAACAAAAAATTAGGCACAAGGTCACTCAAAAATTGGGAAGGGGGGGGTGTCTATAGTTATTCTCGTCACTATACCTTTGCTGGTCTTGCTTGATCCTAGCTGAAGTTCTCATTCACCACAATACCTCAAGCACACCGGGGGTCGTCCTACTTGATTTTGGCCTTCAGGCCAAGAAGTCTTCTCTTAGGGTATTAAGAGTTAAGGGGAGAATTAGACAAATGTCGGTTTCCGATGTGTATAAGGGGGATGCAGTTCCTCAAAAGGGGTTAGGGTATGCACTTATTGTAGCGAGCTAAAGTTATTATTTAGAAACCCATTCTTAACATGGAGAGAGGATGGTGTTTTGTAACTATTCTGTACTTTCACCCAACAATTTAATAAACAAAAATATCGTAAAACTTGAATTTAACTTGAAAATACTATTTATGAAAAAAAAAAAAATTAAATAGCGCGGTATAATAACTGCATAACAAGCACCGGGTGAGTTTGGATTGAGACAGAAATGAGAATTACCTCAATCTAGAAGGATTTCTTTTTCACTGAACACAGACAGAACATATAAAGTGCAATATCAGAACAGTTACTACACATTGGTCTTAACTAAATCGTATCTTCAATCATGATCTTTTGTAGTTTTCATGGTTTTTCTGTTTGTTATTTTGCAAATGTTCTGAATTATGACGAAAGATTGGCGTTTCCAATTACTTTATAAAAAAAAAAAAAAAAAAAAAAAACCTTTCTAAATGCTACGACTAACTCTAAGTTCGGGTTGTACCCCACTCCGCAATTGGATACTTTGGATTTTCGTGTTGTTGATTTAAAAGTTTTTCTTTTTCCTTTGTACTTTATGCAGAATAAAGACCGTGCTATTTTTTTAAGATAGAATTTTCAAGTTAAATTAAATTTTTACGGTATCTTTTACTTATTAAATTGTTAAATGAACGTTCAAAATAGTTTTTTTTTTTTTTTAACAAAAACACGCCCTTCCTATGTTAAGAATGGCTTTCTAAGCATGGTCCGTATTCTGCATAAGTACCCTTTTCTTAATATTTAAATATATATTGTAGACGGGAGTGATTCTATAAAAATACTAACACGCGCCTTACCCTTTTACCAGTTTATTTCATGTTTTTTGTTTTATTATTTCTTTTTCTTTTTTTTTCTATTTTTAAAATAAAAATAACACCATCGTATCATTTGAAAAGGCATTCAAACAACAAATAAATAACACGCAACATAAAACGTATTCCTTGTTTAAAATCACTTACCGGAAGGGTAGATAAACACCAAATAAATAGCAAGCTATTTCTAAACACCACAGAGCAACATGTTATTCCGCCTCTCTAGTTAGCTTTAATGGCACCGCTGCTGACTCCAAAAAAGCAATGCTTTTATTACTATTACCGTCACTTTTTTTTTTAAACCATTACAAGTGTTACTGCTATTACTACTTTTTGTTAGCCGCGCTTCTTCTTCCAATGAATGCAAGGTGCTTAATGTATGTCTCATCATAGACACGATAGTCGTATATCTGTACCTCCTAATTTACCTGGATTATTTTTGTCTTTTAGCAATCAGCCCCATCCCCTCCCGCACCCCCTGTAGTATTTTTCTTCTTTCCTTTCTATCATCGAAGAAACGGAATATTCTTCAATACTTTGGTCTTGTGTAGGCGGATTCGATTTCTTTTCCTTTTTCTTATCACTAATCAAGCGTAAGAAAAATAAATCGAATAGTTTTTTTGTTGTTTCTTTTTTTTTTTTTTTCAATTCAAAAAGTCAGCTGAACAAAATAAGTTAACCAAATAAAGACTAAATTATCTAAAATTGATTAGTTCGTATACTCACTCTCACACACATACACACACACATTAAATAAGAAATAAGGGATAAAAGTTACATGTAAGTTTATCATGTCATCAGATCAATAAGAAAAAAAAAGAAGATAAAACAAATGGAGAGCAAAGCCTCTTTAGACCATGCCATTTCGAAGCTAAATGCTTCTCAGCATAAGAGGAGAAGAACCAACATTACACAAAGTATGAAATATGAATAAAAAAACTGGCTTGAGAACATTTAGATGAGAAATGAAGGATGTGTATATTAAGAAACATTCAAGAGAACATAAAAATATGAAAAATAAAAAGTTAAATATCAACAAAGAAGGAAATAAGTATACGTAAATATATATAATGAAAAGTATAAATAACTACAATTACACTGGGGTAAATCTTGAATTGCTTTAGTTCAGTAATTTAATCTCTTCATATATATATATATATATATATGAAGAGATTAAATTACTGAACTAAAGCAATATATATATATATATACCAAGTTAAAAGTATTCAAGAGTGATAACTAATGAATTTAACAAGGTTATTAAGAGTGCTCAATAAAAGAAGAGCAAAATATATTTTCATTAATATAAACAAATTTACGACACTGCACATGCTAATGTTTCAGACAAATGGTCGATTAAAACCAGACGTCCTCGTCAGGCGACTTAATAAATGGTTGCTTTCCACAGAAGAAACCAGTTCTCTTTGAGGACTTCTGATTTTAACCGACCATTTGTCTGAAACATTAGCATGTGGATATATGTTTTTCAATTATATTTCGGTCCTGGATATGACCTTAAACTATATCCGATGGTGAGGCCCCAGCTTGCGGGCTTTGGGGAGTGTGGAGCCACCCTTTAATTGCCATTGCTCCCAGGTCCACTCTGACCCGGAGTGGTAGTACCTGGTAGGGTCCCAACTATGGGTTAAATAGAAGCCGACTTGAAAACAACAAATATATTCTATTAAAAAATCTTTCTTCAAAATCTTTGGATTCGGCATTAAATAACCTGAAAAGGGTTGATATGATGTAAAACAAAAACAACCAACCAACCAATTAATTATATTTCACCTTTTATTTGTACTAATCTTAATTTATGAAGCTCAATGTAATTACAGAGCATAAAACAAATAATTGACAAAAGTCTATATTCCAAGTTACATGATGTTGATCATCTTACAATTTATTCCTTTAAGTACATTGGCATTCACAGTTCTTGACAGCACTTGTTTCGTAGCACAAACTAATTCATTTAATTATTATATTAAGGTGCTATTACTTCTGAGGAGTTAGGGGCAAAATAGATTCATTAATTGGTGTAATAAATGAATGATTTTGTGTTATGAAACAGGTGCTGTCAAGAATTGTGAATATCAACGTACTTAAAGGAATAAATTGTAAGATGGTCAACATCGTGTAATTTGGAATATAGACTTCTGTCATTTATTTGCTACATACATATGTGTGTGTGTGTGTGTGTGTGTGCGTGTAAACAAAGAAATTGATGATGAAAATAAAAATTGAATAAATTAAAATATTTATTAATCCGTCAAAATTTTAAATAAAGAATTATAATAAAGAAAAATCCTTGACCTATGGATTTTCAGAGATAGGCTTATTTACATCATAGGATAAACATTAGTAAAAAAAAAAATGCCCTACTGGTTAGCATGAATTTGAAAAAATAACTTTTTTTTTTAATAGAATTAAATACAATAGAACAGTGAAAGTAAAAATCAAACAAATGTTGGTGAAAAAAAGCAGTAAAAACTGAAAATGAATAAACAATAAATGTGTGACTTTCTTTGTTTTGTTTTTTGTGTTAAAATATTCTGTAAGAAATTTTCCTTTCTTTCTTCAAGCCTTCAATGAAGTATAAACCCAGTTGTTGAAAACAGCAAACCACACACACACACACACACACACACACACACACACACAGACACACACACACACAGACACGCACACACACGCGCACACACACACACACTTTTACAGTGTTACATTTTTACAATTTTAGTTCCCTACATATTAATGTAAAATTTATAGTTCTATTAATACTTTTACTTCTTTTTTTTTTTTTTAAATAATAAAAGAAGACAATATTGAAGAATCATTTACATTGTGCCTCTCATAAGATATTTTTTGTAGTTCTGTTGGTTTTGTCAGCTGGATTTAAGGTTAGTAATAAGGTTAAGAAACGATATGTGTGTGTGTGTGTGTGTGTGTGTGTGTGTGTGTGTGTGTGTGTGTGTGTGTGTGTGTGTGTGTGTGTTTTTCATTTAAAAATTAAAAAAAATTCTATTTGCCACGTGGACTTAGGGTTAGTGGTAAGGTTTGGAATCCGGTTAGAGTCTCTTATCCGGGGCTAGGGTCTCCTAACGAATCTCAAAACCTTACCACTAACCGTGTGGTAATAAGAAAAATTTTTTTTTTTTTAAATGAAAAAAAAAAAAAAAAAAACCGCACATACTGTTTCTTAATGCTATCACTAACCCGGAATTAATTCGATAAAATTGCCAAAAAATATCTCATCGCATATTGTTTTTGTTGCTCCTTACATCTACATCACCTAAATGACGTAGAATTCGAATTTGATAAAATGTCCATGTGAATAACGAAAGTGAAAGTACAGTTACTTTCACTTTTATTTTCATCATTTGGTACTTGAGCTAGAGTAAAAACGTAGTATCGGTCTAGTTTTGGTCACAGGTGGAGAAATACTTTTAAAATGTGATCATTTTTTTTGTTTAAATTCAGAGTACCCCTTTTAGAGGTAACTGTATCGCCCCCACATTAAAACTGACTTTGCATCTAACTTTGTCCTCGTAGAAAATAAACAGAGGGGATTGACTTAATTTTAGCTTATTCTGCTTATTTAACCAGTTGAACAATTAACAAATTAAGTTGATCCTCCCAAAACGGTACAAAGATAAAGAGTAAAAGGGGGTGGTGCAAATATTTACTTTATTTTAAATCTTACATCAAAGTAAGAAAAAATAACATTCTAGGAACGAATTTTGATATCAGATGTGACTTTATTTTATAGTTTTTAGATTTTTTTTCTCTAAATTTTACATCTAATTTATAAAGGAAAATTATATATGTATGTCAAACTAAAAGCAAAAAACTACAAAACAAATAGTCACAACGTTAGTATATTCTTGATTGGCCTTTCTCTGAATGAAGAATATCTAAAATCATTCATTCTTTAAACGTCAACTGGGTTAGTTTTTGTCGGGTGGGTAGTTTCACAGCCATTTTATGTTCTAAGAAAATGGCAACTTATTCCTCAAGGAATCGATTATATAAAGGATGTGTGTGTGTGTGTGTGTGTGTGTGTGTGTGTGTGTGTGTGTGTGTGTGTGTGTGTCCCAAAAAATTTTTTCTTTTCTGAAGGATCAATTCTTCTTCTTCTTCTTCTTCTTCTTCTTCTTCTTCTTCTTATTATTATTATTATTATTATTATTATTATTATTATTATTTGTACTCACTAGGAGATTTCACACAGGCCATCATCACAGATCCTTCACGACTATTTTGTGTGGTGCCAGTTGATACCGACATTACAATATTTAGGGGGTGGGGTTAACTTACAATTATACAGTTTCAGTTTTCTTGGTTTCATGTGATGTTTCTTTATCATTTTTGTTTTACTTCTGTTACAGTTTCTATATGGCAAGTTAGCTTTTGTTGATCATGTGATCATTAGTCTCTGCATTCAAGTATTTTCCTTAATATTTCAGCCGTTTTCATTATTGCTATCCATTGTATCTTCTAAGTCATCCTTCTGATTCCAATCTCTCCCATTTTTTTATTTTTTTAAGTTTTTAAAAAAAAATTTTCTAATTACTTTACTATTATTGGTGTTATCTTGACTTTCTTCATCTTCCATATCCTTTTCATCTCTGACCAGTTTCGAGTATTTGCTCTGCTTCTCTGTCTCGTTGATATTCACCCTGTGTCTGCTGGGACGGCAAAATCTATAGTCTGGCAGGACTTTTTCTTCTTGTTAACTATTATAACAACCGGTCTTTTTGCTTCGATGGATTTATCTTCTTGTACGTCTATGTCCCATGGGATTTTTTGATTTCCGTTTTCATGTACTGTTGCTGCTTTATGCTTATACCATTTGTCTAGGTGTTCAAGATACAGTTGTTTATTATTATTATTATTATTATTATTATTATTATTATTATTATTTACTCACAAGCCATCATCAAAGATTTTTCTTTGGGAACAACTTGCAGCATTCTCTGGAGTCTGAGTGACAATAAGTCTCCCCAGATTTCCAGTACTCTCCACCTCTTTCAATAACGTTTGCAGATGAATTTGCATTATCGCAACAGCGACTTACCATTGATTTCTCATTGGCAGTGACCATTAGTATTCACTGGAATTTGAGTGGTAATAAGCCTCCCCAAGGTCGCAGTCCTCTTTATACTCATCCAGTGGAGGTCTGGCTAGTGCTTTCTCTCCTCTGTCTTTCCATCTTCCTTGATTCTCCTTACTTATTTTGTGTCGCATCAGTTTATGGTCTCACACACACACACACAACAAAAATAAAAGAGGGGAACCCTCAGCCCGGGGAATTGGTAACTTACAATTATACAGTTTCAATTTTCATGATTCCATGGGATGTTCTTTGTGCTTTACATCTGTAGCATTTTCTGTATGTCCGGTTTGTGCCTGTAGCTCATGCGTGTTAGTCTCTGCATTCAAGGGTTCACCTTAATACTTCAGCCGTTTTTATTATTATCATCTGTATCTTCTCAATTATCCTTCTGATTCCAATCTCTCCCATTCTTTTTTCAAAATTTTCTGGTATTGTTCCTAGTGCTTCTACTATTAGTAGCATTATCTTGACTTTGCTTGTCTTCCTTTGAGCTCTCTGGCCAGTTCAGTGTATTTGCTTCACTTCTCTTTCTTCTTGATCTTCACTCTGTGGCTGCTGGAACGGCAAAATCTACAATCTGGTAGAACTTTTCCTTATAGTTAACTATTATAACATCCAGTCTTCTTGCTTGGTTCGGTTTATCCGTTTGTATATCCATGTCCCATAGGATTTTGTGACTTTCATTTTCAAGTACTGCTGCTTGTTTGTGCTTTTACCATTTGTCTGAGTGTTCAAGATGCAATTGTCTGCATAATTGCCAGTGTACTGTCTTCTCTACTTGATTGTGTCTATTTTTATATTCTTTTGTGGTCTAGTTTGCCGCATTCGCTTATTATGTGATTTATTGTTTTGTCTCTTTGTCCACAGAGTTTGCATTTTGCTGTTGTCTTTTGTCTTGTCCATCCTTGCTTTGATGTAGTTGGTTCTAATTGCGTTATCTTGTGCAGCTGTTATTAGGGATTCCATTTCTCTGTTTAGGTTTCTTTTTTGTTACCATAGCCAAGTGTTTTGTTAGTCTCAGCTTTTGTCATCCTTATGAATCGTCCGTGTAGTTGTTTCTCTTCCCATTTTTCTTTTATCATCTTATCCGTTGCCTCTCTGTTTCTGTCTTGTTGATTTTTTAAGTGTTTCTTGATGCAATAATTATCCTTTTTGTATTCTGCGTTTTGTATTTTTCTAATTATTTGTTTTTGTTTTTTGTGTCATTCACACAGTCTTTTTTACTAACTAGCCCTCTTTCTCCATTTTTTCTTTTCACATAGAGTCAGTCAGCATTGTCTTTTAAGTGTAATGCATTGTGCGTGGTTCTAAGTTTTCTGGTTGAGATACTTCAGTTTTTCTTTGGCCAGAGTACTTTACTAATGACACTGACCATGTGTTTATTTCTTTTATTATGGTTCTACGATAAAATTTAGTTTCTAGGAGTTTGCATATTTTTCTTAGGTTTTCCTTTCCATTTTTCTCTTTTATTTCTGTTTCATTGATGGGGTCTGCTTCCAAAACTCTTAAATATCTTTAGCTTTCATGTTCACTTAGTGCCCTCATCTCTGTTTAGTTGGGCAGTCCCATACCTTCCGTTGCCTCCAGTTTTCCACATCTTATAACTAGCAGTGCACAATTTTCCATACTAAATTCAATTCATATATATATTGGCTAAAGATTTTGGTTGTGTTTATTAGCATCTCCAGTTCCTTTTTGGTTCATGTAAAACGTTTCCGGTGGTCTATATACGGTGGTTCATTCTTTCATCTATATTAGTGAATTTGTATTCGACTTGGCACTTTCTTAGTATATTGTTAAGGGACATCATGGCTATGATGAACAGTAGCGGTATTAGGAAATCTCTTTGGAAGAAAATTCTTTGTATTTTTATCTCAGTTATGCATTGGATATCAACTGAAGCCTTCATGATCTCATTGCATTTTCAATCAAGTTGATGATCTTGTCCGATATTTTGTACATTCTCAGGCATTCTATTATCCATGCTTGCAGGATCCTATTGTACGCTTTCTTGTGGTCGATCTCTATTATGACTTTATTCTTTTTTCTACTTTTTACCTCCTGCAGGATCTTTTTTTAATTAAATTTTTTCTCTCAGTTGTTCTTTTAAGATTTTCCACATGGTAAGCAAGTAATAGGCCAATAGTTACTTTGTCTTTGTATCAGTGTGGTTCTACCTTTGGTCATCAATTTTGATATGTCTGCTTTGTGGATACATTTTTTTCAGGTTTTGAATTAGCTTTTCATGTAGTGTCATGAATTTTTTGAGCCAGAATGTATGTATTTCGTTGTGACCTGGTGCTCTCCAGTTTGCCATTTTTCTTAGGGTTGTCTTGAGGGGTTCCTTGCTGATTTCACTGTCTGTCTTTTCTTTGATTTGCTGTAACTCTTTTTCATGTCTTTCAGCCACTTGGCGTTTCTATTGTGGTCTTGTTGTTCTTCCCATATTTCCAGTAGAGTTTTGTTTCTGTTGTGTCTGCTTTTGTTTTGCCTCTGTTGACATTTTTATAGAAATTATTATTATTATTATTATTATTATTATTATTATTATTAATTTATTAATTAATTAATTAATTAGTTAAACAAAGCAAAACATGGAAAGGAATAAGTAACTTTTATTATGGAAATACAATTTAAATTTAAACAATTTTTAATCCCAAAATTATTGCCCCCAACACTAACCCTTAGTCTGGGGGCCCGATAATAATGGTATAAGGGTTCAGACCATAAATTCGACTTCACTTTATAATTTGTAGGTAGTAGTCGTGACTGTACATTCAATCTTGCCTCACAAAAACTAGGAACTCGAGACTTCTGGAAAATCTACAACAGTGTAGTAAATAATGGGCAATCAACAATCTACAACAGTGTAGTAAATAATGGGCAATCAACAATTCCCCCACTAACCAACAATCACGAGGTTCTTTGCTCAGCAACCGACAAGGCTAACATGCTTGCCAGTCGGTTTGCCTCAAACTCCACACTGGACCCTTCCAACCACCCCCTACCTGACTTTCCTATACGGACAGACGCCACACTAGACGATCTGAAAACCACCCCTGCTCAGGTGCATGCTATCATAAAAAACCTTGACACTTCAAAAGCATGTGGACCCGATCTTATCCCAGCTGTGCTATTAAAAAAGTGCTCAGCCGAAGTAGCTCCAGTTCTCTCCAAACTCTACAACAAATGTCTTAATGAAGCTTGCTTTCCGGGCTGTTGGAAAACTGCTTCTGTTGTACCAGTATTCAAGAATTCTGGCGAAAGGACAGACCCATCAAATTATCGCCCCATTAGCCTCCTCCCACTTTTTGCCAAAATATTTGAGACCATAATTAACCATGCTCTAGTCCATCATCTTACAGATGCTAAACTACTGACTGACAAACAATATGGATTTAGACAAGCCCGTTCCACAGCAGACATCCTCACTGTGATCTCTGAACGTATATACCATTCACTGGACAAAGCGGGGGAAGGCAGAGCGGTAGCTCTAGATATATCTAAGGCTTTTGACAGGGTATGGCATGAGGGTCTCCTCAGTAAAATCAGATCATACGGTATCACTGGTAGAATACTTAACATAATTAAATCCTTCTTAGATAAGAGAAAAATCCAGGTAGTCCTCGACGGTCGCACATCTAAACAATATGATAAAAATGCGGGAGTGCCTCAGGGTTCTATCCTTGGACCTCTATTGTTCCTGATATTCATAAATGACCTCCCCGACAACATTGCCTCTGAGATGGGTATATATGCTGATGACACTACACTCTATGGCAGACACGACAGGAAGACGAATGAACACATTTCTAAAGAAATGGCAGAAACACTAGAGGAAGACCTCCAATCTGTAGTGGAATGGGGACAAAAGTGGTTGGTCGCGTTCAATGCTGCCAAGACTAAACTAGTTTCATTCAATAATTACAAGAAACCCTCTCTACCACCCATAGCAATGGCCAACGACTCTTTATCTGAGAGTCCATCTTTCAAACTCCTTGGCCTAACGTTCACAGGAAACATGAGTTGGAACAATTACATTGAAGGCATTGCCAGGGCCGCTGCAAGAAAGGTAGGCTCTCTCTACCGTGCTAGAAAACTACTAACACCCGAAAGTATCCTGTACCTCTATAAGGCCACCATTCGCCCATGTATGGAGTATTGCTGCCACATCTGGGCTGGTGCATCTGCTACTAGTCTCTCGCTCCTTGACAAGGTTCAAAAGAGAGTCGCAAACCTGATAGGCCCTGAACTGGCATCTAAGCTTCAGCCTCTGTCCCATCGACGAAATGTTGCATCCCTCTGCCTTTTCTACAAGTATTTTAGTGGTGAATGCTCTGACGAACTGCAATCACTTGTGCCCCCACGACGCGAGCACCCTCGACAAACCCGACAGGCTACTAGATCCCACCCCCACACTGTAGAGGTCCCTAGATGTAAAAGATCTTTTTACTCCAATAGTTTCTTCCCCAGAACCGCAAGACTCTGGAATTCCATTTCAGGTCCCTGCTTCCCCAACAGTACTGACGTGCAGAAGTTCAAGTGTAACGTGAACCGACACCTTGCTGCCCAAATCCCTACATAGTACCCCAGTAGTTGTTGCCCCTGATAGTAGCCCCCTACACCAAAGTGGCAATTTGCCTTGTTCGGGGTGAAAATGTAATAAAAAAAAAAAAATAAAAAAAAAAAATGTAAAAATATTGAATTAAATTATTAAATATTTGTAAAAAAGTTGGAAAATTAAATTTAAATGTGTCGAAATATAAATCCCAAATAACCTTTTTTGTTGTTTTTTTTTTTTTAAATAATGAAGGGATTTTTCTTTTAGAATTTTTTTTAAATATATATTTCATAAATTTAAAAAAAAAGATTAATGAAATTTTTTTTAGAAAATAATTTTCTTTTTAAAAGAATACTGAATTCTAGGAAATATTAGATTTAAAAAAAAAGATTAAAAAAAAAAAGGAATGTCATGAGGTACTTGGTACACCAACTTCCAACATATATATTTAATTAATACTTATACTGTTACTAAAACTACTAAAACTACTGCTGCAGCTAGTATTTACTTACAGCACTAGAACAAAAGCGTCCAAAGTTGTAACTATAGAGTCAAGTATTTGCTAATGTTTGCGAAGGCGGAACCATGGGAAACAATTTCTGGTGGAATCGATTTATATAGGGAGGAAGAGTAAGAGGAGATAAGTGTTGTTATGAGGGAGGGGGCGGATCAATTTAAGTTATGCGGAAGAACGAGAGAGAGAGAGAGAGATTGAGAGATGAGAAAGAGAGAGGGGGAAAGGAGCAGAGGAGGGGAGAGTAGATAAATCGAGTTGTTGATTTCTTCTTAATTATTTATTCACAATTATTAATTGCACGAAACAAACAGAATAACAACAAAAAGGATTAAAGAGAGCGGGGAGGGATAACTACACTTTAATCATGTATTTTTTAAAGAGCCAATTTTTATGACTGAGATGCGTGCGAATATTACTGTTGTGCTTTGGTTAAATAATCAGTCACAAATCATCATCATCATCATCATCATCATCATCATCATCACGTCTGCTTTACATTTTTTTTACATAGGAGTTACCACTTATCAAAGCCCAGAAGCCATTCGAGGATAAGAGTTAAAGAATGTACGGTAGTCAATGGGACAATATTGTAGTAATCTTTATTAGTGGAAATTTGATAAATTGGATTACTTAAGGGGAACGGCTCCTCAAGAACTTGTTTATGTTGGACTTGAAGACGACCATATTGTAGTCAGCTGGAAAGCAGGCAAATGCAAGAGAGTTGTACAGGTGTGCAGTTCTAAGAAAGAAACTTTCTTCATGGAATCTACGTTTAGGTTTTGGCACAGATAAAGAGTGGAGGAAATTATTGATAGTATTTTCAGCTAGACAAGTATTTCTCATGAGAGTTTGGCGAGAGGGGAACATAGATTGGAGCTTAAATGAGCAGTTGCCATGAAAGAATTTTCTGTGCATTTTCTTCCCAGCCAATTCTTCTACTCTTTCTCTGTCCATACATTTTGCATACTCAGCCTTGGTTTCATCCATTTCAACTTCATTGGGCACAACCTTGAGCATCAATTCCTCACTTCTAACCACATATTCCTTCAATGTCTCCTCAGCTCTAACACAATCATTCACACTTATCAATCCTCTTCCACCATCTTTCCTCTTCTGATACAATCTAATTGCACTACTTCTAATGCGGAATATACCAAACATTACCAAAATTTTTCTTATCTTGATGTCTATGATATGCAACTCCTTGTCGGACCATTCCAAAATTTTCACACTGCACCTCAAAACACTGACAGCCATACATTCACTGCCTTAATCAGATTTCTTCCGAACAACTTTGACTTCGCAATGAGCTTCACCCTTCTAAGATACTCCTTCCTGACTTCCTCTTTCATCTCCTTGTTCATGATGTGTACACCTTCTAACAGTTCCAAATACTTATATTCTGTTTCTTCTATTTCTTCCAAAACTTCTTTATTTAGCAACACTATTTCATTCGAACGCACCTTTATTCCCCTTTTCATCAACAACACTGCACTAATCCCAAATTCCATCCCAATGTCTTCAGAGTAAGTTTCAACGCGCTCCATCAGTATTCTCATTCCTATCAAATACCTTCAAATCATCCATAAACAGCAGGTGGTCGAGGCACCAGTCGCCAGCCACCAGCTCCAAAAGTATACTCCAGCTTTTTGCTCTTTAATAAGATGCTTAAAGGTATCATCATCACTACAAAAAGAAGAGAAGATAATAAATCTTCTTGGAATATGCCTTGTCTAATGCTACCCCCCCCCAAACACCTCACTGTTCACTATAAGAACCTTATTCCATTTAGCCATATTTGTCTCCAGAAGCTCTATAAAATTTCCAGCAACCTTCATCATAGACAGTGTCTCACAGATCCATGAGTGAAGAAACATGTCGTACGTCTTCCTGTAATCGATCCATGCTGCACTCAAATTGCTCTTCTTCCTCTTTCAAAGCCGGTTCTGAACCCTGCCAAGACAGTGAAGGGTGCTCTGAGTAACTCCTCCCCAGTTATAGCAACAATACTCCATTTTAGGACGTATTTGACTCTTATATAGGTAAAGGACTGCGTCAGGTGTGAGATAACTTCTGGAGCGGCAGAATGATGCAACAAATTTTCCAGCGATCTTGGTAACAGATTTTATAAACAACATTTTTTTCATATAGACACACAAGCTATACAACCAACTGAACTTTCACCAATATGCCAATAATTATCACCAAACAATAAAATTTGCCAATGAACATTCATACACTTCTATTCCATTTCTAGATATAATAATCAAATCCTTAAATAACATTATCTGCCTCCATCTACACTAAAACTAACACATTCTCGAAATGCTATAACAACCATATTTTCGATCACAACATAATGCATAATATATAGTGCCATCTTCTGCATCAAATTCACTTGCTCAGATCCTATCATTATTAATAAATATTAACAACTATTCTAGTTCATAAAACAATTCTGATTCATAAAATCAGTTGTTAAAAAGATAAAATCCACATTAAATATATAAAACAAGTTAAATATGAGAAAACAAAATCTTGTCAAGACTGCATTCCCATGATCTTCATTCATAGCCAACACATACATAAACTTAAAGTGCTTTTCAAAATCTTTGAGTCGTTAAATGTTCTTTTTGCCAGATAGGTTAATCATTAGCATTTCATCCAAAGGAAATAGCATTTTCAGTGCTATGTAACACTTAAGTTTGAAATAGCATTTTCAGTTGTCTGTCGTGTGTAAAGTTGATATCGAAATTTCAGCAGTCTGTAATATTTAAGTTTGAATTACGTTTGGAAGAACCTTTTCAGTGAACTGTAAGGTTTAACTTTGGAATAGCATTGGTAGTTTGGCATGCTTAAATTTGAAGCCACATTTTGAACTGTTGGTAATAGATTTTAGCTGGAATTTACAGCAGTTTGTAACGTTTAAGTTTTAAATAGCATTTTATTCACTCAATGTGCAGATTGAATGAACACATATAGTTCCTGTTCATTTTGTTTTATTATTGGGTCTCCAGTTAATAAAGCTTGAAAGTCAACACCAAAGTGTACCTGGATGTGCTGAAGAGTGTGGTGATCCCCTGGTGCAATCAGGTGGCCGCTGGCAGACTCTGGGTATGGTAGCAGCATGTCTCAGCGCCGGCCCACAAGTCCAAAGAGACCCAGGCTTGGCTTCAGAAGGAGTGCTGCAACTCTGTACCCTCACTGCCCCTTCTCCTTCCCTGATCTGAACCCACTGGACTACTTTGTTTGGTCATACGTCGAGAACATTATCAACATGACCTTCCACAACACCAAAGCCAGCCTGATTGCCGTCATTTGCCAAGTATTCACCGAGCTCCCACTGGTGCTTGTGGAAAAGGCATGCTCCCAGTTCTGAACCCGTATCAAGGCAGTGATTGAGGCTGAAGGCAGCTACAGTAAATAGATGTCAAATCTACTTCATACTACAATTACCTAAATTGATTTTTTTTCAATAGAAGCTTTAAAATAAAACTGGTGTTATTTCCTTAGGGCGACAAATTTATTGTTCCACCCTGTAGGATCTTAGTCTGCATTTATGATCTTGATCTTGAAAAGTTTAATGATGGTAGAAATTTTGAGGTAATTTTAATTTCCAATTTTTTTCGAATTTGATGTATAGCTCCGATGCGCCTTGATAACAATAATAATCATGTAAATTTAAAATCTAATTGGAAAAATCTTTTTTTATTTATTTCGTATAATCGTTTCCACTACACAACTTCGAGAATAATTCATATAATCCTCATCTGACTTGTGTCTTAGTATATATATATATATATATATATATATATATATATATATATATATATATATATATATATACTAGATGCATAGTATATATATATATATATATATATATATATATATATATATACTAGATGGACAGTATATATATATATATATATATATATATATATATACATATATATATATATATATATATATATATATATATATACTAGATGGACAGTATATATATATATATATATATATATATACTAGATTATATAAGGTTAGTGCAAAAATAATGCTGTTTTTTAACATTCAATTATATATATATTTAAACATTATTTTTGCACCAACCTAATATAGGTTGGTGCAAAAATAATGTTGTTTATATATATATATATATATATATATATATATATATATATATATATATGTATATATATATATATATATATATATATATATACATATATGTTTATATATATATATATATATATATATATATATATATATATAATATATGTATATATATTAGATATATATACTAGATGGAATATATATATATTAGATGGTATATATACTAGATGGAATTTGTTTTTATGACGGAATGAAATTTGGTGCACTGGCATACTTTTTGGCAAACCAAAATAGCAGATTGAAATCTGGCGTGCTTGCATGCTGGCATCCCAAAAAGAATTACCAATAAATTTATGTTAATTTACATTAAATTTATAATCAGAACTGATCTTCCACCCTAAATACTAAAATGATTGCTTTTTTTCTTTCCATCAAGTTTTTTAAGGGTTTCACACATAATCACCTATAAATGTTTTATAGTCATCATACCAAAAAGGTGTCATGTTATATATTTTACTACACGTGCTTGTGTATATACTTAAGTGTGTATATACTTGTTTGAATTATATATACGTCACTAATTGGACCATATGTTGTCTTATCTACATATATCTGTAACAGTCAATTTTACGGCCTGTGATCAGTCTAAGTGTTGATGCATGCGTGTGTGTCAGACATGTATTTACAACAGACTTTTCAATTGCGTCATTGGCTCTCTATCTTTTGGTCTACCTGAGAATTTCATTTGTCCTTGGATGAAGATGGAACCTTTTGGATGAAGACGTTTCGAACGATTCAAGACAATGATTGATTTTATATAAAGACTTTACTTCACTTCCCAGGTGTGTTGTTCGCAGAAGAATGGAAAGTGAATATTCTGGTGTCTGTGTTTCTCTAGTCTCCATGTTTAGACACGTCACTTCTCTCCCAGTAGTTGGGAGACGATCTGTTAACCCATTCGCTCTGTTTGACACCTGGAATCTAACTCAACACGAACTCAAGCAAACTAGAACACGTGCCACACGACACGTTCTACCAGTTGGATAGATAGGTAAATATATAGATCGAGAGATAAGTAGATAAACAGATAAACAGATAAATAGATAGATACACCGATAATTATATAAACTAATAGATAGACAAATAGCATAAAAGTAATATTTCCTTTTTAAATGGGGATTTAGATGAGAGTGTTAATCTACAAATTTGTCATTCTTCTTCTTCTTCTTCTTCTTCTTCTTATTATTATTATTATTATTATTATTTGCATCTCGTTTTTAGTTTGTTTTTTTTTTACAGCAAAGCAAAACCATTTAATAACCCACCAAATTTTTATAATTAAAATAAAATTTAAACTTCATTCATAGAGAGAACGCACAGAATAGTTAACAAAGCGCACGCCCACCCCATGTTCAAAATGGTTTTCTAAATATTAACATTATTATTTAGAAATTCATTTGTAACAATGGTAGGGGGCGTTGTTGTCAATATTTTGTTCCTACATCGTTTTCTTATTTTGCCTACTAATCTTCGACTATTTTTAACTGTTTATGAAAACTTTCAAGTAGCATGTTGTACACTAACAATGAACTGATACAATGTAGCTTTGTTTTACAATCAAAATAAATCTTTTGTTGTCTTACGATTTTCAATCAATTACATGAAAAACATTTGAGAAAAAAAAACAACGCAGAAATTACCTGGGGGTTTATGTAATCATTTGAAAATTTACAAAAAAACAACAAATCTCTAATTAAATATTATAAAAGAATCGGAATCAGAATCAGGATCATATCGGAATCAGAAACTTAGGGCATGATCATGTTTGCCACACCAGTTCCTGTTAGATCACCAAAGTCATATATATATATATATATATATATATATATATATATATATATATATATATATATATATGCGTGTGTGTGTATATATATATGCATGTATATATATGTATATGTATGTATATACACATGTATGCATATATATATGTATATATATATATGTATATATATACATATATATGTGCATATATATATGTATATATATATGCATATATATGTATACATATATATGTATACATATATATGTTTATGTATATACTAGCAAAAGTACCCGTCGTTGACTGGGTTCAAAAACAGCCTACAGAAATTGGACTCTGATTTATGAAAGTATGATAGGTTATGAAAAGGAAGGGTTGTAAAGAGACAGCTTCGAATTTGGGGGTATCAAAACCAAAGCAAAATATGATGAAAGTAAAAATAAAATAGATAAACCCCATAATTTATTATACCATACCTGTTCACACTGAAACACTTATCACAATATTCTGTGGATCTATATTAAAAAACCTTGTTAAACTTTGTGACATATTTCCATTCTATGGAGGTCAGGTGCGAACGAACACCCCATCATTTTATTATACTATATTTCTTCAAACTGAAATATAATTATCAAAGTATACTTACGCAGATAGATATGAAAAGTCTTTATTAAAGTTTGTGCCTATTTCCATTCTATGGAGGCCAGGCGCAAACGCAGACTTCACAATTTTATTATACCAGCCCTATTTAAGTTAAAACATTCTTATCAAAGTATTATTATGTACATCTATATCAAAAAACCCTTGTAAACGTTTTTTTTTTAAATTTTTAAATTTTTTATTTCCATACTTTGTGGACCAGGCACCCCACAATTTTAATGAACCACTGTTCTGCAAGATCAAACATACCCATTCCTGTGTCTCGATACATCTTCTATCATTATATGTAATCAGTTTTTTAAAATAGTCAACTATATAGGAGCCTATTCATGACCAGACACACACACACACACACACACACACACACACACACACACACACACACACAGAGCTTTATGTATACATATATATATGTATATATATAAATATATATATATATATGTATATATATGTATATATTTATATATTAAATATATATATGTGCAGGTGTATATATGTATATATGTTTATATATACACATGTATGTATATATATGTATATATATATGTATATACATATATATCTATGTATACATATATGTATACATATTTATGTATATATATATATGTACACACACACACACACATATATATATATATATATATATATATATATATATATATATATATATATATATATATATAAAGTGTCTTCTTTATTTCTAGATAAATAATTATTAGAAAGAGTTCTTTTATTTCTTGTCTTTCAGCTAAGAAGCAAGCAGCTGGAATGTGATTAATGAATCGTCCATTTTACATGACATTTTACTGACAGTCGGCCATGATGTAAGACAAGACATGATGTTTTAGTGGATGTTTACGCTTGAAAATCTTTAAGATTTTTTTGATTTTTTGTACGTTTTAAAAGCAGTTCAGTTTCTTGATAATAAGAAAAGGCGGTAGTATCCAGTTTACGACCCAATCTCCAGAAACTTTGCATCGACATCGGCATCTTCCAAAGGCTGCTAGATGATTAATTCAAAATGCTGCGCCTTCTTCCCAATGTTAAGAATGCCTTTCATTTAAGAAAGCCATTCTTAATATAGGTATAAGTACAGAAAAGCCTATGATTATTTATCTTGTGTACCATTCAATAAAGATAAGTAATAATAAGAATATGTGGATATGAATTATGTTCAATCTTGCATGGAGTATATGCTGTAGATTTAGCCTATGAAGTATTACATACTCTTTCCACACACTCAGACACACATGCATCAGTAGATGGCGCTCAGACTAAATTATCTCCCTTTTCGCCCACTAGAAAGACATAGATCGAGTTTATAAAAGCTAAAACAGAAAGATATTCTCTGTTTTCTATGTTTTCTCTTCCTAGCGTCACATGATACACGTGCGTTAAAATCCAAGGTATGTAAGACACTTTCTCTCAACTTCTTCATATACATTTGTGCACAGTCTTCTCAGACCTTCAAGGATTTAAGTAAGCATTTTTATGCATACAATACAACTGGGAATAAACTATTTTGAGCTTTCAATAAATAAATGTTATTTCAAACATATTGCCTTTGTTTTGTTTCTTGTTTACGAATTTGCTTGTATGATAGAATATCATTAGAGGAATATTGCAAGACAATGTGTATTTTTATACATATTTTATTCACCCCCAGACATCCCATCAGCAGAAATGGAGTGACCGAAAATCTTTGGCTTAAGGGATCTCTATTTGCAACCGTCAACTCCCTTCTTAACCCATCTTGCTCGTTTGGCGTCCAGGCTCCAGCTGAACTAAACTTAATTCAGCTTATTCAAATCGGAACACCTGACACGTCATTCCAATACTTCCGGTGCAATTCACCAGTCACAAAGTTTGATACATGTCAAATCATGTCACGTATTAAATTTTCTGTTGTTTACTCCGCTAGATAGATAATAATATATATATATGTCTATAGACAGAAAGATAGATAGATAGGCAATTAAATGCTTCTACCCGGCTATTATCTAACATGTGTATGTGTGGAGCAACATGGACATTTTTCTGAATCAGTGTTCAGGCTTGCAGGTGTTTAAATGTAAAATGATAGTTAAACTGATGATGATGGTGATGATTATGGTGATGATGATGATTTTGATTTCTTACTCGAGGTCGAGTTTACAATAGCTATTGTAACATTATGGAGGATTCATATATATATATTGTGTGATTGTGCGTCGTGTTACTAAATGTCTGTAGTGCCTTCTTCACTATCTGAACCATAAGTTATCATGTTGCAGTCCATTTATGTTTCGTGATTGTCTAAGTGTGTTGCGTGCGTGTGTGTCAGACATAACATAAACACAAACATGTATTTCGACATACCTCATGAACTTTTCAACTGTGCCGTTGGTCTTTTGGTTCACCTGTGAATTTCATCTGTTCTTGGATGGAAGCTGGAACCTATGGACGAATGCATTTCAACTCCAAGACAATGAGAAAATGATTTTATATAGCTTTTTTTATTACTTCCCCGGTGTCAATCACAGAAGAATGGGAAGTGAATATCTCTGCTTGTGGGTTTCTCTTAATCTCCAATTCAAGACATGTCAACTTCCTCCCAAAGAGGGGAGGAGACAACCGTTAACCCATCCGCCCTGCTCGATGTTCAAATTCCAACTCATCTGTTTTCTCAGCTAACCAGAACACCTAACAGCAAGACACGTATTTTCGATTCTGGTCAACTCTTCTGGTGCAACTTGTCCAGTTTACGCTTCAACATATTTTGACAACTTTTAGCAAAACATAGTTTCACATCTCATCCCTTGTTTACTTCCAATTAAATAGATCAATAGATCGATAGATAGTTAGATTGATAGATGGATGATAAACAGATACAAAAATAGATAGATAGCTAGATCGATAGCTAATTTCTCTTCTGCTCCACAACTATATAACACTATGTCTGTGATGCCATGTTGAATGCATCATCAGCTCGGTCTTTTTTAAGGATGCAAAAGGAATGGCATGGCTATTGTTCACTGGATTTGTGGTATGCATCAGTTCTGACTCTCTCCTTTTAAGGCTGAAAGTACAAAGACCGAAATCATTTCTGCATTGTAACCACCTATAATAATAATAATAATAATAATAATAATAATAATAATAATAATAATAATAATATAAACATCATCATGGCAGAACTCGGATCCAAGTATACACTTTGCTCATTAGGATTAAGCCAGCCCCAGCTACAAAGTGTTTTACATGATCCACGAGGTGCAACTTCAGTGTCGCACACAGTTCAGATGCCACCATTCACTGCGGCAAACATGTGCCTGATATGCAAGTTCAGGAAGGCGTCTTGCAGCAGGTTGGCAGTACATCATTACGTGGAGTATCGCATTATCATCTATCCGCCAGTGAATTAAACATGCCCCCAGATACCAACCTGAAAATTTCTATGATTCAGGGTATGGACATATTGAATGAATAAATAGATGCATATCCATCTCAATTTAGGGTAACCGAAGTTGATGGTCCAATTCTCAGTGCGGGCAATATTAAAAATACAATTACAAATTACTTAAGACCTATATCCGGTCATAGCTGACAGAATGATAGCAAACTCTTCCTGTGGACTCCACAAAAATATTCTCGAGTTCAACAAGATGCATCTGAATAAGGTTAGAAATTACATCAGCTGAAACAATGTGAGAATAAGCTCTAGAATACGAACAGTAGTCCAAATAATTTGAAGTACTGTTCCTAGGATCGGATAGTATTAACAATTAAATATACATGTATTTACATTTGCGGATTGCGGATGAAAAAGATGAATTAACTATCAGTGTTATGAATGGGTCACCAGTTAGTAAGTGCACACTCTACAATGGAAATTTTGAAATCAAAACTAAAAAACATGAATTAACGAACAAAATATAAATATACTAGCGAGGGGTACCCGGCGTTGCCCAGGGTGCTTGTAGGTGTGTGTGGTGTTAAATAAAAAAGAAACCGGGGGGGGGGGGAGGTAGGATCGAACCCGAAGCCCTGAGGCGAAGTTTGAAAATAAAACCGGCCAGCTAGAATGAGTTACTGAAAGATGTTTGAATTTATTTAAGTAAGAACGAAATTGACAGGTGCGCGCCCGGAAGTCGTCGAGCGTTACGATGACGACGTCAATGACCAAGTTTGCTTGTTATAAGCGAAGTAAAAAAAGAAAACAACGTTAACACTTAAGCGGGAAAAAAAAACACAAAAAAAACTAACGTAAGGCAAACGAACGATGAAAACAGAAAAACGAACACGTGAAAAATGGCTTAAATAAGCCTGTTTCGATATTAAAATTTAAAAAATCGGTGGGTACCCGGGTGTTTTTGGGTGTGTGGTCGGGGGTGGATAAGCGAAGTAAAAAAAAACAAAAAAAACAGAAAAACGAACGTTACGTGAAAAATGGCTTAAATAAAACTGGTTCAATATTTAAATTTAAAAAATTGAAAAAAAAAAAAGAAGACATCTCACACCATGATTCGAACCCAAAACGTTTAGATAATGAACCAATGCACTAATCAACTGACCTAACGCAACAGACATAAAATTCGTTCAGTTTTTCAACTATTTAAAGTAAATCAGGTCATGACGTCATCTGACGCATGCGTAGAACCAGTCGAGAGGGCCATTTTTGTTGACCCCCCCCCTTGTCAAAAATTGTCAATTTCGGGGTGAAAAAATGAACGTTTTTGGCCAATTCTTCGATATTTTTTGAGCGAAGGATGGAGCTTCAATATGATACCGAGTTTATGAATTTTTGTTGTGTCTGTCGAAAGTTTTTAGCAGACACACAAACATACACACATGCATCCATACATACATACATACATTTCCGTTTTTATATATATAGACTAGCGAGGGGTACCCGGCGTTGCCCGGGTGTTTGGAGGTGTGTGTTGAAACTCTGGGGTTGGGAGGGGTTAAACAAAATGTTTTGGTAGGTAAGTATGAGGATCGAACCCGAACCGTTGAGGCAAAGTTGTAAATTAAAGTGTGAAAAAAAAAACGTGCGACGTTAACGATTGCCCCACCGCGAGATGCTAGCGGAAACCCGTTTGAATTTATTTAATTACTTGGATTTGGCAGGTGCCCGTTTTAATGAGGTCAAGTTTGACTGCGGGATAGTATATCATTTACTGCGGGAACGCTTCCCAAGATGTTAAAGGAAAAAGAATAACCCTCATGCGGTGAGCGACAAATGTTGAATATTTATCTTCCCAAAGTCGAGCAAATTAAATAAACAGGGGAGCTTCGTTGTTAACTCTGAGATATTACGATTTATATGTGATATAAAAAGTTTTAAAAAGTTGTTAGGCGACCGACCACTTCTCTGAAAAAAGCCTTTTGTAGACATACAGAAAAAGCGAACACACATACAAACATACATACATTTTCGCTTTTATATTTATAGATATCAACAATTTTACAGAGATGTAAAATATACTTTGAAAGACCAAAGTTTGTTGGAGTTTTAAAGTTCTTGAATAAAAAAATAGAGCAAAAGTGTCAATAAATATGTTTCAAAGTTCTGTTGCGTGTACACTCGTGCACAAAAAAATGGGCCAAACAAATCTTATACATTTTATTGCAGTAAAAGCTATATTGAACAAGGAAACTTAAACGAGACTAATAACACAGAACAAGACATTTACTTTAATAAATGCTTAGTATGGAATCGCATTCCCTTTTGATTTCTTTAAAAGATCAATCCTTTTAGATATGTTCTCAACCAAAGTGGAACACTGTGAAGAGGAGATGCTATTCCATTCACTTTGCACAGCTTCCCACAGTTTGTCATTATTCGATAAAGTTTTTCCAGCCAATGCACAAGATATTATGGACCAAATATTCTTGATTGGGTTTAAATCAGGGCTTTGACTTAGCCAAAATATCACATTAATTGAATTATCAGAAAACCATTTTCTTGTGACTTTAGCAGTGTGTGCAGGGGCATTATCATGTTGAAAAATAATGTTCTGGGATATTCCCAGCTTCTGGATACTTGGTAACAGTCCCGTTTCTAATATTCGAATGTATTCCTTTGGATTGATTGACTTCTCACATTTAATATGTTCCCCAACTCCTGCTGCAATAAAAGTCCCCCATACCATTATCCCTCCATTCCCATATTTAACTGTTGTTTTTATGCAACTTGGCAAATATTTTTCTCCAGTTCTTCGATTGCACCATTCAGGAGCATCGGGAGCATCACTAACAAGACAAAATCTTGATTCATCTAACCAGAAAACATTCCTGAACCAGTCTGTATCTTTCTTGCCATAACACGAGAAAAATCTCTTTCTATCATTGATGTTCTTCTTAGATAAAAATGGCTTCTTTTCACACCTTTTAGAAGAAAATCCTATTTCTCCCATTTGTCTAGATATTGTATATCTAGAAAGAGAATTTCCAGCCTCTGTTTTTAATTCTTTGCTATGGTCAACATAAGTTTTCTTTCGATCCTTCAAAACAGTTAATTTAAGCCTGCGGTCGTCCTTCAAAATGGATGCTCTAGGCGACCAGATCCAGATTTCCCTTTTACCAAGCATTCGACTTTGAACATTTGACCAATTCGCTTCACTACAAAAAGAGATGTTTTCACATTTTCTTTTCTTAAAATATAAAAAATCTGCTTGTAAATCATTTTGGACTGCCTTAACCCTGCAATTCCGTTTTTTATATCTTCGCCAAGATGCGGTCCTTATCATTTTTAGGATTAATTTTTCCACTTATTATTATATGCTATAATAATAATGATCTACAAAATAGAAATCTTCAATTAAAATTAACAAAAATTCATAGAAAAATATTGAAAAATCGGTTTCTTCCTTCTTTCACGCTTGGCCCATTTTTTTTTTTTTTTGCTCATGAGTGTATGTGTGTCACTGTGTAAGTTTATCTTCTCTGTGGCTGTGTTCGTTGGAGATATAACAGCAGGCTTAAAGGAATTTCAGCGTTGGGCAGTCTTCTAGGATGGGCGTTGTTGAGGTTGAGAGTCGAGGTACATCACAAGTGTCACCCGGAAGAACTAAGAATTTCTGTTCACGAAGTCACTGTTTTACAAGTGTTTGTAAGTTTTCATCAGCCTTTTAATCTTGTAAGGATATTTACTTTTGGAGTTTGAAAGGGTTTTCATTGGTTGAAAAATATTTTGAGTTCATATGTTCCTGTGAAAACTACTTGCTTTTGAAGTGATGAAGAAAGCGAATTCCAAATGAAGTGGAGAAAGAAAAAGAGTAGCAATTGTAGCCATTTGCATTTCAGCATTCGTCGGAATTGCATTTCAGTGTTAAAAATCTGATGCCAGACTGCCATAAAAAAGGTAAAAAGGAAAAAAGCCGAATGAATAAATAAAGAAAAGAAGTGACTTATATCAGCTCAGTAAACTTCTTATGTGCGTTCATCTTGCATATCAATTTCTAATCTACCACACAAATCTAAAAAATCCAAGTTATCAATTTCAAAACATAAATTTTTATATCAATGTCGTTCGTAGGAAACATTGTGGACACGAGTTAGCATATAAAAGAATAATGATTATAATAGAATGAATTTTCAATTATTTTCAATAATATTATGTTTATTTATCAACATAATGTGTCGTACAAGATGGTAGGTGTTGATGTCCCTAATTTTCAAGAGTAGTATCTCTTCTTCAAGGGAGGGGGGAATAAAAAGAAACATGTACAACTGTTTGGCAAGGCTTTCCTTTTTTTATTTTTCCTCCTGAAGAAGAGATACTACTTAAAAAACGAGCGACTTTTTGTGCTTTCCCACTATTCTCAACGCACTTTTGCCAAGAATTTAATGATGCATTTCTGCTTCTGATGCACGTCGATAACTTTTTTATTTTAAACTTTAATTCAAGCCATTATATATTAAGATGTTTTTATAAAATCCACAGTAGGTTCTCTACAGTGCAATGCAGACTACAATGTATTGTGGAATAAGTCACTGAAGGGAGGTATGTGAAGCTTTATCCCATTGCACCATAATGGGCCCCCAACTAGAAAAAGCAATCATTTGATATGATTGAAAAATAGGCGATTTGATCGAATTCAATGACAATAAAATATGTGAGGGTGTGACATTCGTTTATCATCATTCAATCCTGGGCAACATCGGGTCTGTGTGTGTGTGTGTGTGTGTGTGTGTGTGTGTGTGTGTGTGTGTGTGTGTGTGTGTGTGTGTGTGTGTGCGTGTGAATAATGAGTAATAAAGTGCACTTATCTCGTACATAATATTAATATTAATGGAGATCAACTTATGACTGATCAAAACCGGAAGTGACTTAAAACTACTCCACAAGATGTGCAGATAAGTTGTTCTCTTGCCTGGACCTGTTTTGGACGGTATGAGTTGCTGTGTCGAGCCAGCCCATGTGTTGCATAGAACATTTTATCAAATACAGCACATGCAAAGAGCTGCTGAATTAAAAATTCAAAGGTGGCGTTCTGAATGGCTAAGTAATCCACCCATTGACAAGCATATATAGACCACATAATTTACAAGTTATTTTATGCATAAACTAAAAGAATACTCGTCCTAGGACAGGGAATATTAATTACAGAACAGTTTTGCATCACTTTTATGCTCTCTCCTTACAAAGATTAAAATCAAGAGATAATGTCTAGAATCTTTATTCCAATTTTCATCAAAATCCATTTTAGTCATATTCACCCACAAACAAGGCTTATTACCATTTGGACGTAAGGGTCTACTATTTGAGACATACAGCACAATCACGTTGACACACAGGTTCTTGCAACGTTGAGCCTGGCTGACCATTTGGGCCTGGGTCACCATTTGGGAATGCGAGTTGCTGTATGTACCACGAGGTAAAACACCAGGTTGAAGAACTGGAGCGGTCTATCCTTCTCTTGAGGGTAGATAGGACTCTCTTAAGCTGTCGTAGGCACTCTGTCTAGTGATGGTGTCATGATAAAAAATACCCTTAATAGACCTGGCAAAGCATCAAGTATTCAGCTACTGACAAGATTTGAATTACAAACTCATGTAGTGAGATCAATCTTGGCTGCGGCTGCGCTGGATCGATGGATTTGAGACAATGTTTAGAAAAGATGATCGAGATGTCAGTTAACAGTAAATTGAAACTTCTGCATGTCAGTACAGTCATGGAAGCAGGAAACAGGGATGGAATTCCAAGGTCTAACAGTTTAAGGAAATAAGCTTGTTAGAGTAGAAAGCTTTCTGGCACTTAGGGACCTCTACAGTGAAGGGTGGGAGGTTGTTGCTAAACAGGGTTGTCAGGGATATGTATATCAAGGGGGAACAAGTGAGATGAGTTCATCAGAGCCCACTTCATTAAAATATTTGTGAAACAGGCACACGGATGCAACACTGCAGTGATGAGACAGGGGTTGAAGCTATTTGACAGTGTGGGACCTATTAGGCTGGAGACTCATTTTTGGACTCTGCCTGAGAGAGAAAGAGAGAGACTAGTGGTAGATGCACCAGCCCTGATGTGGCAACAATACTCCTTGTATTATCGAATAAAAAATTGAAATTCAGGAAATCGTTTAAAACGACAAGGTATTATAAAAAGGCTGACTGAAAAGCCATCAGGGATCTCATCAGAGATGCCCTACAGAGAAATATTTTTTCTCTTCCTGCTGAACAATGCGCAAATGTGACCACTGGTTCAAAACGGCAATTAAAGCACATCACGCAGAAATTCTATAGCAAACCTCACTCTTCCCAATGGTTTACTTCTACTTATTCAGCTGCCATTGCTCAAAGGCAGCATCCATACCGCAGATTTAACCAACATAAGTCCAGTACAAGCAGACAAAAGTTTTATAGAAGCTAGAAGTAATTGTAAGAAAGAAAACATCGAAACCACCAGAAAATGCATCGAAGCACAGAAATTAGGAATGTGTGATTTCTGGAAAATCTAAAACAGTGTAGTAAATAATGGCCAATCAATAATTGCCCCATTTTTTTTTTTTTTACATAGGCATCACCACTTATCAAGGCCCAGAGACCACACGAGGATAAGGGTTAAGAGTGTACAGTAGTCAATTGGACAATATAGTAATCATTAGTAATGGAAATTCGGTAAATTTGTTAACTTAAGTGAAACGGCTTAGCAAGAACTTGTTTACGTTGGACTTGAAGACAATCAGATTGTAGTCAGTTGGAAAGCAGGAAGACGGAAGACAGTTCCACAGGCGTACATTTCTAAGAAAGAAGCTTTTTTCATGGAATCTACGTTTAGGTTTAGGCACAGATAAAGAGTGGGGGGGGGATTATTGATAGTGTTTTCAGTTAGATGAGTGTTTCTTGTGAAAGTTTGGTGGGGGGGGGACCATAGATTGAAGCTCAGTCGAGCACTTGCCATGAAAATAACGATAAAGCAGAGACAAACTTGAAACGTTTCTTCTGTGAGATAGAGGTTGCAGGGAAGAGTAAAGGACATCTCCTATGAGGCTACAAAGTCTATTTTAAACTCTATCAAGGCAGGACAAATCCTTTCTAGCAGCTCCTGCCCAGATGTGGCAACAGTACTCCATCCTTGGACGTACCTGGCTCTTATATAGATAGAGAATTGCATCATCAGTGAGATATCTACTGGATCTATAGAAGGATCTCACCATTTTTCCAGCGGCCTTGGCAACAGATTTGATGTATGTGTTCCATTTCAGATCAGAAATAAAGGTCAAGCCCAGAAGTTTGTCAAAACGTGAGATCTCACCAAATCAAGAGCCATTCATTTCAATTGATGCCGGAGAAAGTTGGGCCCAGGATGAACCCTTGAGGGACTCCAGCATTAATACTGTGAGCTTCTGATTTTTGCCCATCAACTACTACTCTTATGAACCTATCGGAGAGAAATGATTTAATAATTGAGAAGACATTTCCAGCTATACCATAGCTGGAGATCTTGTGAAGTAAACCTTTATGCCATACCCTATTAAAGGCCTTTGATATGTCAAGAACAATTGCCCTAGAAAGGTTGCTTCCGTCGAGAGATTTGTTAATCCTATGAGATATAACTGTAAACACATCTGCTGTAGATCAAACAAAATGGAAACCATATCGTGTGTCACTAAGAAGGTTATTTTTGCTGAGATGGTTGATTACTTCTCTATTTAACACAGATTCCAGCAACTTACTCATAGCGCACAGAAGACTTATTGGCCTGTACTGAGAAGGAGATGAGCGATCACCTGAATTCTTAAATACAGGGCATACTGATGAGACTTTCCAGGGTGATGGGAAGCAATTCTCCTTAAGACAACGTTTAAACAGTTTTGTAAATATGGGCGCTAGTTTTGGTTGAAGTTTTTTGAGTACTATAATTGGAATACCGTCAGGACCGGTTGCTTTACTGGAATCAAGGTTTTTGATTAGCTTGGCAACATCACGTACAGATATTTGTATATCACATAGCATGTTTTCTGATAAAGGACGAAATATTGGGGGTTGGCGGCCTTGGTCGCAAAGGGTAGAATTAGCTGCAAAGTTCTTGGCAAAGAGTTTGGTTTTGTCTGATGCTGACGAGATTACCTCAGGTCCATTGATGATAGTTGGAATAGAGCACACGCTTCTGTTCAGAATTCTGTTTATTATTTGCCAAAACTGGTGGGAACCAAGCTGCTGCTCAGCTACTTCGGACTTGATGGACTGAGCATACAACTCTCTTGCATTCTTTATTACTTTCTGACAAACGTTGCTGGCAGTCCTGAAAGCGGCTTTAGTTTCCATACATCTATTACATTGGAAGCAACGGAAAAAGAGATTTCTATGCGCAATGGTAGCAGCACATTCTGGAGAGAACCATGGCTGGCTGTTAGGTTTTTGCTGGAACTTTTCGAGGGTATGAAACGGTCTATATCTGCAATTAATCATTCCGTCAGGTCTGATACTATAGAGGACACATCCTTTTTAAACATGAAACACAGAGGTAGATTTGATATAAATGTACAGAAGCTATCCCAGTCAGCCATAGAGTATCAATATACTGTACGATGGAGAGGTACGTCTGAGGAGATATTACATTTCATTTTTATCTTAATTGATACAACAGAGTGGTCGGAAGATCCAAGTGGAGAAAGAAGGAAAACTGAACATAGTTCAGGGCAAGTTGTGAGAAAAACGTCTAGGAGACTTGCATACTGGCTGTCATTGTCAGGCACATGGGTGGGTTCGTGAACAACCTGAGTGAGGTCATAAGCAATGTAGAAATCATGACAGAACCACCCATCATCATCGGTCTTGTTTGAGTGGGTTAACCATTCCACATTGTAAACATTGAAGTCTCCACATACGTGAATGTTAGCTGAAGGATAACCAGATAGGACGTGGTCAATTTTCTCAGATATGCTTTTAAAGATAGTAACTCCACAGTTGTGGGGGCGATAGAGAGTAAATATAAACGCAATAGTGTGAGCAAGTGCAACCCGGATGCACATATAGGGTAAGTTAGGATCTTCTCTGGAAATGTCCCTACCACATGGAAAGCCATCTTTAATATAAGCACATATTAAATGCCCATGGCGATCTTGGGGGTCAGATTTGGAAGTTAAGTTAAAGTATCCTTTAATTCCGAACTCATTGAGAGAAATAATCTGTCCAATGCCAGTTTCGCTTAGAAATAATCGATCTGGTTTAGTCTCCTGTAATTGGGTTTCAGCATAAAACAATCATGAGGTTGTTTGTATGGCAAACGAGAAGGCTACTTGCCAGTCAGTTTGCCTCAAATTCCACATTGGACCCAGCAAACAACTACCTCCCCGACTTTCCTTTGCGGACAGATGCCACACTAGATGATCTGAAAATTATCCCTTCTCAGGCGCATGATATTATAAAAAACCTAGACACCTCAAAAGTATGTGGACCTGATCTTATCCCGGCTGTGCTATTAAAAAAAATGTTCCACTGAGGTTTCTCAAGTCCTCTCCATGTTTACAATAAATGCCTTAACGAATCTTGCTTTCCTGACTGCTGGAAAACTGCATTTGTGGTACCAGTTTAAAGAACTGACCCATTAAATTATCGCTCAATTAGTTTCCTCCCTCTTTTTGTCAAAATATTTGAGTCCATAATTAACCAAGCTCTAGTCCATCACCTTACAGTTGCTAAACTTTTGATCGATCAACAATATGGATTTAGGCAAACCTGTTCTATAGCAGATGTCCTAACTGTAATCTCTGAATATATATACCATACACTGGACAAAACAGGGGAGGGTAGAGCAGTAGTCCTAGATATATTTAAGGCTTTTGACAAGAGTTTTACACGATTGTCTTCTCATGAAAATCAGATCATACGGTATCACTGGACGAATATTTAACATGATTGAATCCTTCTAAAATTAGGCTCCGCTTTGCTTAATTTCAGTGATCTGACGGGAACCGAGGTGTCAATGTAATTATGTCATATATATATATATATATATATATATATATATATATATATATAGAGAGAGAGAGAGAGAGAGAGAGAGAGAGAGAGAGTGAGAGAGAGAGAGAGACAATGTTTGCTATCTCTATTAAGCACTGATATGAGCATTTTTGTGACAGTTTTCTGAGTCTTACTACTTCCGTGCTGGCCCATGACAAATTGGAAGCAGGTGTTTTGTTTGTAATATTATTTAGAAAAATGCTATACAGGGCCAATAGTCTCCCTCTATCCGGTTTATTTTTAACAGAGCCCCATTACTTAAATATATTACCTTCACCACGGCTGAGGAACTTCACCTACCTTCTGTATCCTAACCTTCTAGAACATCAGACAGAGGCTAACCGATGCTACACTTTCTCTAACAGTGACCTGGAACTGTGCAGGGTAGCAGCTTCATCTGCTTGAAATATAATATATATAGCCCCTTACCTGAAAAAATACAAGTAGTATTCCCAAATGGTAGTGGCCAAGTTCTAAATTGTTTAAATTTGGTGATCTAATAAAAACTGGTCTGTCAATATGATACTGCTGTACATTCAATACATCGAAATATACAAACATATACACATACCTAACTTTATATAAAGAGAAATGTAGGTTCAACGTCCGTTTGTTTGAAAGTTAAAATATTCCTCGGTTTTGAGATTGAGTTATGTTTGAATAGAAAATCCATTCTAATTGTTCTTGTCTATTATTATACTAAAGCAAAGTTTATGCCAGTTCTTTCTGTATATATTAATCATATAAAATATATGTGAAAATAAACGTCAGTATTGGGTTTAAGTTATGTTTGAAAAAATCCATGAATAACCAATGCTCTTAAATAATTCTTTTATATTACACCCAGGCAACGCTGGGATACACATCCTGCTAGCATATATATATATATATATATATATATATATATATATATACATATATATATATATATATATATATATATATATATATACTAGCATGGATACCCAGGGTCGACATGAAGTTCAGTTTGGCCACACCTGCTATACTAAGAATATTGAGCAGTTTTTCATTATTATATGTCAACTCCATCGTTAACTCCCGGAAAAATTTCAAAATAAAAGAACGAATGAAAACACGAAAATGTAATCCTCCCCTGCTTCATCCGAAAAAAGAAGAAGTATGTTATAAATTCTCCACCAGATATTTCGGCAGAAGGGATACGAAGAGAAGCTATTCTCCGGATATTGAGCACCTTTTTATGACTATATTCCAGTTTAAGCGAATTTCTTTTATGCCACCTCAGTCTAGAAAGACGTTTTTATGTTATAAAAATGATGAGGTATGACTTATTGTGTTATTAAAAGAAAAAAAATTAGCAGTTACGATGTCAAAAAAATGTGAAGAAAAAGAACTGACAAAAAAACGTAAATGAGAGTTTTTTTTTGTTTTTGTTTTAAATAAAGAATCGTAATTGAATTGGATTGTTTGTTTTATTCACCGAAAAAGAAAACAAAAACAAAAAAGAACAAAGTTCGCGCCGAGGGGAAATAACTGAAACCGGTTTATAAAAAGATAGATGTCGGTAAAAATAAATTAAATTAAATATGTCATCAATAAAAATCAAATTTAAACAACAAACTTAAAATAGAACGCTTAAAACAATCCTCCCACTATAAACAATCATTAACACACCGCTATTTAATAAAATCGATTTTCCTTAATCTAATATGCAAATGACGTCACCTCTTAATCGTATATTTTGCAAGAATTATACTATATATAGGAATGAATGAAACATTAAAGAAATGAAACTTTTGTATATAATAATCAAATTGTGAACAAACAAACAAATAAACAAACAAACAGACAGGAATACGAATTTATATATATATATATATATATATATATATATATATTGTCTGGCTTTTATAAAACAAAGGTTTGGTTAGCTTGTATTTCACATCCCCCCATTTGTTTATTCTTAGAGAAGAGTGAGCCATCCTTTTTGTGTATTAACAGGTCACTTGTTTTAATTTGGGTATGCTTAGCTAAGGATTGCTTATATTTTTGTTTATATTTTAGGTGTTATATTACTTTATTATTATTATTATTATTATTATTATTATTAGGTCACTTTTTAATACACAAAGAAGAATGGCTCACTCAACCTAAAAAATAAACAAATAGAGAGGTGATAAATATCTGATAAAAGCCTGATCATTATCTGTTAAACGAGGAGCACAAATAACAAGGATTCTGATTGGTAAACTAGTAAAGGTAATACCATGTGTGTATATAAAAACATGTGGTCACATCAATTCCATGCATAAGCCTGACGAGTCCTCACAAGGACGAAACATGAAAAATTATGTGTAGCTTAATTGCCATATATATTTTCATAACTTACTATGTAGCTCTACTTGCATAGTGAGCACTATTAAAGTAAATACTAAAAATCAATACATAAAATATTACATCTCCTTATAAAATTTTATGTGGATGCATGAGTTAATAATAATTATTTATACTCCTATAATTTTTTTTTTTTTTGTAAATTGATATTCATATTAAAAACCCTTTTTTCTATTAATATTTATTTGCTTTCCCACCAAAGCCAAAATGTGACACGAGGTCGTTTTTATGTGGGGTTAAACCAGCTCCCCGAAAAAAAGTTAAAAGGGGCACTCTGTTTTGGTCCAAAAATAGGAATTGTCCCTCCATTGACTGGGACAAATTACCTTAAGTGCAGCATCTGCAGAACAGATACTACACTTTGATCCCGACCCGAAGGCCAAGGTATTTATTTGCTCCTCCACCAAGCAAATTAGGCACAAGGCTGATTTTAAATGTGAGGAGTTAAGGGGAAATGGGAACCAACTCCCCGGATAGTGACAATTGGTATGAAGGGTTGCCCCTACATTGACCAAGGTCTTATATGTGGGATTGGTATTTATTTGCTCCTCCACCGAGCAAATTAGGCACAAGGCCGATTTTTAATGTGAGGAGTGAAGAGGAAATGGGGACCAACTCCCCTGGGAGTAGGGGAGCTGGATAGTGACAATTGGTATGAAGGGTTTGTATTTATTTGCTCCTCCACCGAGCAAATTAGGCACAAGGCCGATTTTTAATGTGAGGAGTGAAGGGAAAATGGGGACCAGCTCCCCGGGGAGTAGGGGAGCTGGATAGTGACAATTGGCATGAAGGGTTGCCCCTACATTGACCAAGGTCTTATATGTGGGGTTGCCCCCACATATGGCCTTTGCTTGCAGTATCTGCCAGACAGATACTTAACTTTGATCCCGGCCCGAAGGCCAAGAACAACAGAAAAAAGGCAAGCCTCTTAAAATACAACTTTGTTATATATATGGGTCATGAAATTGCATTCGTCTGTATGCGCATATATATATTTGTCTAACAAATTTTGCCTACCAAACTCCTCTGTCAGTTTTTGGTCTACAGACAGGTAAAACGTTACATTCGGGTTTTAGCCAGGGAAAATCAGTGCAAAAGTGTGAAAATTTTAAAAAATGAATTTGCCAGATGAAGGTCGAATAACTGTATTACAAATATACATGCATAACGTAATAGCTATTGGTTCATGTTTTAATTTTTAGCCTTGCAGAAAACATGTCTTCATAGCTCAGGCATTAACGTCTAAGGAAAAAGTAATAAGCTAAACGATTTGGTTTTGATTCTCGATGGTGGCGCAAGATTCATTATTTTTTAAAACTTTTTAAATCATTACTATATATTGGGTCCAATATAATATAATAATAAATACGACATCCGCATTAATCAAAATATCATATTTAAGTGTATTTTGTGAACGGACAATGCCAGGCGGCCTGCTAGTAGTATATATTCTAGTATATATGCAGGCAGTATGCTAGTATATATATATATATATATATATATATATATATATATATATATATATATATATATATATATATAAAATGAAAATTACAATTAAATTTACCAAAATGATCCAAGATGGTAAAATTAAAGTATATTATAAATATTAAAGAATTAATATTTATAAAGATATCTCAGCCAGATGTAAAAGCTTGATAAAACCAAATAGGAAATAGAGCTTATAATATGAGCAGACAGTTAATAAAACATGTTAAAAACACTTTGAAATGAGTTAAAAACATATTTAATCTGAAAAGGAAACACTAGATAAGTGGATAGTCCTTAATCCATGGAGTTTCGAAGAAATACTTTCCTTCTCATCAGAGGTTAGGAATTAGCAAAATGCGGGATCGGATTTTGCATTCAAAAGTATTTGATGAAACAACAAGTAAGTCAAAGATCTTACTTGAAAACAAAAAAAGTGAAGCAGAGGGAATATGGTGAAGAAAAAGGTGATTACACATGAATGGATAGTCTGGTGGAAGATAAATAATCCAGTGACGGTAAAATCCAAATGTATAACTTCAAGAAAGTTAATTGAATTTCCATTTGCACAATAAAATCCAAAGAAATCCTGTAATTGGAAGAAGATGGTCCATAATAATCCAAAGGCAGAAATCCATGAAATAATTCACAAAAATGTGTACAAGGAAAAAAAGGAAAAAATTCCAATAATATTAATAAAAGAAAAATAAGATATGCTTTTCACTCTACTTCCTAGACATAAATATAAATAAGAAAGATCAGGGAAGAAAAAGAGGAGAGAGAAAAAAAAGAGGAGAGAAAAAATAAATAAATAAATAATATTAATACCAGACCTCGAGCTTTTAATAAAGTACATACATATATCGGCACTATTTCAACATTAATTAAGAAAAGAATATCAAACCACATTTCTTCTTTTAACAACCATAATTCTAATAATAACCAAGGAACTTATCTAACCACTTTAATTAAAAAACTTAACTCTAATAATACCCCCTTCTCAATCAAATGGACTATCATAAAAAAGTTAAGTCTTATACTCCAGGCTCTATGTCATGTCGCCTCTGCACAACCGAAGCTATAACTATAATTACTTCCCCTCAAAGTAACAATATAATAAATTCTAAAAATGAACTGATCTCTTTCTGTAAACATAAGTCCAAATTTAAGTATGGCAATTTTGAAATTACATAGTTATTACTTTTACCTTTTATATAGATATAAAAAAAAAATTTCTCTAACTTTATTGTTTTTCTACATACTTCTCAATACTTTATAATTTAATAATCCTTTATTTTAATTCTTTATCTCTTCTTTGCATGGCCGGTTTTTTATCTGCATTTTCTGCTTTATTCTTTAAACTTTCCTATCTATCTAATATATCAATCTACCCACACTTTCATATCTTGTATGTATATTTACTATAGGCATTTACTTACTTTTTTCTTGCTTTTTCCTGAATTTGCAGATACCGGTCATCCTCTCCCCTTAAATAATTTTTATTTTATATTTTATTATTTATTTTTTATTTATTTATTTATTGTTTATTTATTATTTATTTTCTATTTATTTATTAATTTATTTATTTATTTTTCATTTAGTGTCTTCTAACAACTCTTGCTGACATTGTTTTAAGTGATGACCTGTACATTTCAGTTGACCTATATTATTTTTCCCTATATATTTTTTTCGCGCCTTTAACATTTCCTGTCTGAGTCATTTTGATATTTGTTTCTCTATTTTATATTTAACTCTATAATCATTTTTTTCTCTCTCCTCTTTTTTTCTCTCTCCTCTTTTTTCTCTCTCCTCTTTTTCTTCCCTGATCTTTCTTATTTATATTTATGTTTCGGAAGTAGAGTGAAAAGCGTATCTTATTTTTCTTTTATTAATATTATTGGAATTTTTTCCTTTTTTCCTTGTACACATTTTTGTGAATTATTCCATGGGTGTCTGCCTTTGGATTATTATGGACCATCTTCTTCCAATCACGGGATTTCTTTGGATTTTACTTGTGCAAATAGAAATTCAATTAACTTTCTTGAAGTTATACATTTGGATTTTACTGTCACTGGATTATTTATCTTCCACCAGACTATCCATTCATATGTAATCACCTTTTTCTTCACCATATTCCCTCTGCTTCACTTTTTTTGTTTTCAAGTAAGATCTTTGACTTACTTGTTGTTTCATCAAATACTTTTGAATGCAAAATCCGATCCCGCATTTTGCTAATTCCTACCCTCTGATGATAAGGAAAGTATTTCTTCGAAACTCGATGGATTAAGGACTATTCACTTATCTAGTGTTTCCTTTTCGGATTAAATATGTTTTTAACTCATTTCAAAGTGTTTTTTTACATGTTAATTAACTGTTTGCTCGTATATATATATATATATATATATATATATACACTAGCAGTTCAGCCCAGCTTTGCCTGGGCCCTATGTACTGTTCATAACTTTATGTGCATATGTATGTATATTTTAAAAAGTTTGTACTCATGTCTAGGTAACCTACATGTAAACTTTCAAGTGTTTAGACCCAAAATTGGCGAAGGAGTTTGGTAGAGTTTGCAGGTCAACTCTTGCAACTTTGACCTCTTGGCAGCCAAATTTTAGCCCAAAAACATTGAAAAGCTTGCTGAATGGCTGAATACCATTTATGTAAAATTTCAAATGTTTAGACCCAAAATTGGCTGAATAGTTTGCTAGATACTGCAAAGGTAAAATCTTTTGAACTATGACCCCTTGGCAGCCAAATTTTCGGCCAACAACCAATTAAAAAGCTTGTCCTATCTCTGAATACACTTTATATAAAATTTCAAATGTTTGGACCAAAAATTGGCTGAGTAATTTGGTAGACAGCACAGAGGTCAATTTTTTAAATTTTGACCCCAATTTTGACCCCTTAACATTTATTGTTTTGGGCTCAAATCAAATTAAAAAATTAGATCCATGTCCAAGTAACTTACATCTAACATTTCAAGTGTTTAGACCCAAAATTGTCGGAGGAGTTTGGTAGAGTTCTCAAAGGTTTAATCATTGAACTTTGACTCCTTGACAGCCAAATGTTTGGCTGAAAACTAATTTAAAAATGTTCCCAAATCTCGATACTCCTTATGTCAAATCTCAAGTCTGTTGACTGAAAATTGACTGAGTAGTTTGGTAGGGAAATGTACACACACACTCACACAGACAATTTTACTTTTATATATATACTAGCATGGGTGCCCGGCGTTGGAGGTGTATGCTGAGCAAAAAAAAAAAAAACGGTCAATTTTTTTAATTTTGACCCCTATTATGACCCCTTAACATTTATTGTTTTGGGCTCAAATCAAGTTATTAAGTTAGATCCATGTCCAAGGAACCTATATCTAAAATTTCAAGTGTTTAGATCCAAAATTGTCGGAGGAGTTTGGTAGAGTTCTCAAAGGCCAAATCGTTGAACTTTGACCCCTTAACAGCCAAATTTCTGGCCGAAAACTGATCGCATAGATTTTCCCAAATATCAGTACCCTGTATATCAAATTTCGAGTCTGTAGACTAAAAATTGACAGAGTTATTGCGTAGGAAAATGTACACAGACACACAGACACAGACACGTTCACTTTTATATATATATATATATATATATATATATATATATATATATCCATGGAAATATTGTTTATTCACTTATATTCCCTTTTTTATATACTAATCCTTATTTAAGAAGCTTAATGTAATTAAAGGGCATATAATGAATAAATGAGATAAGTCTATATTCCAAATTCCGTGATGTTGACTATCTTACAATTTATTCCTTTAATTCAGTTGACATTTACAATTCTTGACAGTATCTGTTTCGTAGTACAAAATCCTTCACTTAATTATTATATCAATCAATGAATCTATTTTGTCCTTAGATCGTCAGAAAAAATAGCAACTATCAATCCACCAAAAGAAAATAAAATGCGTTTCGGCATGATTAAAAAATCCTAAAATTGGAAGAACAGCTGCAATTACCTTATTGTTTGCTTACATTACGCCATTTTGAACTATGTATATATAAAAAGAAGTCATCTCTTATCAAGGCCCAGAAGCCACTCGAGGATAAGGATTAATAAGTTTATGGTAGTCCTTGGGATAATTAGTGTAATAATCGTTAGTAGTGGAAATTTGGTAAATTGTATTACTTAAGCGGACGGCTCTTCAAGAACTTGTTTACGTTGGATTTGAAGACGGCCATATTGTAGTCAGCTGGAAAGTAGGCAAACGGGATAGAGTTCCACAGGCATGCAGTTCTAAGAAAAAAAGCTTCATTCATGGAATCCACATAGATAGGCATAGATAAAGTGTGAGGGAAATTATTGATAGTGGTTTCAACTAGACGAGTGTTTTTCATGAAAGTTTGGCAAGATTGGAGCTCAGACGAGCGCTTTCCATGATAAAGCTTCATTCATGGAATCCACATTTAGGTTTAGGCATGGATAAAATGTGGGGGAAATTATTGATAGTGGTTTCAACTAGACAAGTGTTTTTCATGAAAGTTTGGCATAGATTGGAGCTCAGACGAGCACTTTCCATGAAAATAATGATAGAGCAGAGACAAGTTTGCAACGTCTCTTCTGGGGGAAAAAGGTTGAAGGGAAGAGAAAATGGGTAAATTTAAAATCCTCATCATATATATATATATATATATATATATATATATATATATATATATATATATATATATACCTAACTTTGTATAAGGAGAAATACATGACAGCTGATATTCTCGTGATAGAATATTCCAATGATTCTTCTGGTTACTCCAATAAGAAATGAAGACCTGCATCCGTTTATCTGAAAGAAATGCCCTCCACCATCGTCTCTGCATCCCCGCTCCATCTCTTTTCAGTCAAGTGTTGCTTTCCGTTCTGTAAAGTTATAAATAAATTAATGGATTCTCAAAGATAGGAATCTTCAGCAGCAGTAGGCTCTGCCAGAAAAAACGGACACCAAAATAGGGCATAAATGTACGAGCACGTAGAGGAAAGTCAGGAGAGAAAAAAAAGTCTGATTGTCATTGCAATAATAATGTGCGTTCGTTCCTTCTTTCCTTTTGTGTCATGTTTTTATTGATAGAGTAAAAGAATTAGAGACTTGGTATGCGAAAGAGGAAATGAGAATAGGTGAAACGATGAAGAAGATGAAGAAGTTAAGGAAGGAGAGTCGAAGGAATGCTGGTCGATGACCATTTTCATTAGATAAGAAAAAAACGCGAGTTCATATTAACACCTTAATCCCCCCCCCTCAAAAAAAAATATTTCCCTTGTTTGAACTCCTTAAAGCATGCAACATCATCTCATCTACAGTTTTAAAAATTATATGAAAGACATTTCGTCTCTCTATATACTATTAAAAACATGGTTCTTTTGTTGCTTATTTGTATGCAAATAGAAACACTCATTAGTTGAAAAAATAAATAAATAAAACAGGGATAAGCACAGTACACATTATTAAGGTAGTAGTTTTTATACCAAAGTTCGAATTTCATGTAAGTTTTCATTCCTTATTGGAGTAAGCAGAAGAATCATTGGAATATTCTATCATGAGAATATCAGCTGTCATATAAATGTATATTTCTCCTTATCATTATTTTTTTAACTCAATATGCTTTAAAAATTTAAAGAAATAAACATAACATAAAAAATCATTGCATAACTATTTTATTTAAAACAAGATAGGTATACTATGAAATAATAACACCAGTGATGACTGGGGTAGTAAAAGTAGAAAATTATTAGAGAGTAAGTTGCTCTCCTACTACCTCTAAGAATGTTGTAATTGGGAGAGTAAATTGGAGTGGAGAAATTGTAGCAATTTATAAATTGTAATTAAACCGATTGATTATTAGTGAAAGACATACATGAGATACATGTAGGTAGCGTGGCCATTTTGGATTAATGTCTGGCCCAGTGTTTCGTTTGCTATGTTGTTTTATTATAGAGAGGAATTATTGTTTCCATTTTATTAATATAAAGAAGACGAGAATAGAGAAGTGATTAAGTGAACGCTTTTTAATAAGAGTATTTGGCATTAGTTTTTGGTGTGTAGTAGAGGCCATTTTGGAGTATTTTTGTGTATAGCCCATCACATCAACCATTTATATGAATTGGAGTAAAAAGAAAATTACTGTTTCAGGAAAGGAATAAAATGAACAGCTATATATATATATATATATATATATATATATATATATATATATATATATATACAGCATCTCTCAACCCACATTAAAAGACATACTCAAACCATCCACTATGCGATCCCTACAGCTACATACCTAGAAAACGAAGCTATAAAACCTTACATAGTGATATAGCGCAAGAAAGAGAAAGAAGCAAACTTAGTAGAAGTTAATGTCCCCCAATAGTACTGGGTTAAACAGAACTTAGAGAGGAAAAGATAACAAAATGCCAAGATCTTATGTATGACATAAAAAGAAACTGGAATCCTACGCAGATCTCTGTCATTCCAGTAATAATAGGAGCAACTGGACCCATGAGAAAGAGTTTTAAAAACTACCTGGCAAATATAGTCTGTGAACCAAGTGCAAGAGAGATTCAAACAATTGCATATAAAGGAACGGTTAGAATCTTAAAAAGATCTCTTGGTTGGAATATCTGAGCTAGCAGGTGAATGTTTGGCATCTGGTTGAATGCCCCATTCCCAGTTTGAACAAATTGATTAGAAAATTAAAAAAAAAAAAAAAATGCGGGACGAATTAAACAACATGTATTACAGGATTTATTTGCATTAAACAGCAACGCATCAAAATTCACGCATTTCACTTCCTATGAGAGAAGGATAATGAAATGTGAACTGATTCGTACTGGTGGACCTGTAAAGAAAATATGCTCAAATGTCTTGTCTTAAAGACATGTGTCACATATCAAATTTATTGATATTCCTTCCTGGTGCCAAACCCAGTGAGATGATAGAACCAAGTGCTTTTGTCAAGACACCATCTCTAGGGGATTGTCTACCAAAGCTAAAGAGTATTTCATCAACCCTGAATCACACAACAGGTATTAGATTAATTATCCTCATTGAAAGTCTTCAGTAAAAGTTTCAGATAGAACATTGAATCAAATCAAGCTCAAACTAAGATCAAATTACAATCAGGAAATGTGCACACAGGATTATTTTACATTAAACAGCAATGCACCAATGTTGTTTCCTATGAGAAGAGAATAATTAAATACAAACCTATTTGTAGATTGGTAGGGAAAATATGCTCAGAGATATTGTCCCAAAGACGCGTATCAAATATCAAATTTATTGGTATTCCTTTCTAAATAATATTCTGAGTTTTTGTTACAAACATACAATGTCTTGGGTATGATCTTAAATTACATCTGCTGATGAGTCTCTCTTTTGGGGAGCTTTGGGGAGTGGGGAGTTACTCCTTAGTTACCATTGCTCTTGGGTCAACTCTGATTCGAGAAATGTAGTACATGTTACATCTATGGATTAAATAACATCTTTTTTGAGTAGGACATGGTATACAGATGAATTTATATTTAGAAGAGTGAACCTTGGATTTACTTTCAGCAGCCTCGTAACTCTAACTTCTCTTATTTTGTCCTTTAGTCCTCACATTCCATGAGTGATGATTTTGACAAAGGAGGAAGAATTGTGGTTTTCTGTGTCAGAATCTATTAATCTATCGCTGATCGTTGACTGATTTTTTTTTTACCTTGAAATGATTTTTTTTTATCTCCTTACATCAAGTGACTTCCTGCCTTGTCTGGAGCGATTTCCATAAAAAATATTTGGCTTACACTTTCATTTACAGTATGCACTCTGACCAAGAGCAGCAACATAACATATAAATTTATATCCCCCCCCCCCCAACGCTTCATAAATTGAGGGGATGTATGAGGCTCAATTTTTGTCCTTGCATTTGTGTTTGGTTATAGTTAGAAAAGTTTCAAAAATTGAATGAAAACAAAATTGTTCATTTTAAAATTCCAGTCAAGAATAGTTTTCCATAAAAAGTAACAACACTTAGTTAGATGTTTCATCAGACCAGATGAATTCTTGTTCTGGAATCGAGAAAGACCAAGAAAAGATCAAAATACCAAGCTATAATATAATAAAGTGGACAGTCGGAGAAAGGAAAAATAAATCTTCTTCATGGTTTTACCAATTCTTTTAAGAAAGTAAAAAGTGGATCTTGGGTTTACTTTCTTAAGTCTCGTAATTCTCACTTTCCTTATTGTGTCCTTTAGTCCTTAGATTCCATCAACGATGGTTCTGAAAAAAGGGAAAGTATTGTTGTTTTCTGAGTCGGAATCTATCCACATTTAACACTTAATGTTGACTAGTTATTGACCTTCAAGTACTACTTTTTAGCTCCTTACATCAAATGGCTTTATTTATCCATTTATTTATTGCAGACTATTATCCTCATCTTCTAGTTGTTGTCTTACGATGTTTCAACCAACTATTCCTCTGGCCTTCGTCGGGATAAGAACACCGAATCTCCTAACTGCATCCTCAGCAATTACTGCCTTCCATAGTTTTTGTTGTCTCACCAAGGTTTGGCCAACTAAGCCTCTGCTGGCTTTGAGTAGGATTGAAACCATTATCTTCAGACAATGAGCATTGTGATAAAACCAAAATATCACAGTCCAAAAATTATATAAATTGATCGAGTAGTTTTATTTTTATAAAAAAAAATCATTTTAAAGCAAAGGGAATTCACAGGCATTACAACATAAATCTAGTATGAATTATTGAGTTATCTCCATTTGTTTCTTATCATCTATTTTTTTTTTCAATATGGCTGGCAATACAATCACTTCTTGAGTACTCATTAAATTTGATTTTTTTATTCGGACAAGAACCATTTATATATATCTGGAGTTACTACTTAGATGCCAGTATGCATTCTGACTAAATAGAATCTGTTATGGATATGGCATGCAATTGCAGCCAGAGGTGAGATCCCATTTTGGGAGTGTTTGTGAGTAGGGAATCATCCTTTTGTTACCATTACTTGTAGGTGAACTCTGATTTTAAAATCCGAACAGCATAATTTTGGACATGGAGGACATAGATTGACTTTTAGTCCTCTCCAGTTCAGTCTCAGGAGCTCAAATTTTTCATATACTTTATTTTATAAGGAGGATTAAACCAGATTAAATTTCATATTCTATTATTTGTTTTCTATTATTATTCTTATAAAATGTTGATTTATCATTATGTCCACTATGTTTAAAGTCTTTTGGTATTTTTTTTGTGTTGGTTAGTAATATAAGCATTTTAAGATTAATTTATTCAACTGTCTGAGGAAATTGCCCTGTCACACATGATCTACTTCTCAACTCATAGGAAAAAGATGACAAATCCAACAAAAGCAACAAAAGAAAATAATAATTACAGGAAATATTTTATTATTTAATATTTTCTCGCATGAAAGGCAGCAGCAAATTGTACTTATGTTCACGCGATTATTAATCGGTCGTGTAAATATGTGCTACGCCTGGAGTTGCTAGAATTATCTACGCCACAAAAATGGATGAGGATGGTTTTAGTTAATCCACTGCAAGCCTAGACTGGTTTTTAATCCTGTCATCAGATCCATTTACCGTCTGCATTTAAGAGGAATGATTGCTTCCCACTTGGCTGTACAAGATTGTAGGAGGCTGCAAAAGAAAGAGAAGAAAATAATCTTGAAAAGAAATTTAATCTATTTCACAGGTAAAAAAGAGATTTTCAACCTGTGTTCTAAACAATCAGAGAACGGAAAATAATTTTAATCAAATTTTAAATCAAAAAATATATTAATTTAATCGAAAATATAGAAATAATCTTCTATGCGAGCTTTTCTTGCTCTTTTTTTCTTTTTGATTCCTTCTAAAACGTAAATAGAAGGTAATATTTAATTCTACTAAGCTTCTCTCCTTTAACAATAATAATAAAAAAAAAAAAAATTCTCAACCACTGATTACCATGACAAATGACACCCTACATGAGAGCTCATCATTCAAACTCCTCGACTTAACATTCATAGACAACATGAATTGGAACAAATAGATTGCAGACAGTGCCAAGGCTGCTGCAAAAAAAAGGTGGCCATTTTCCACTATGCTAGAAAATTACACACATTTGAGAGTATCCTATACCTCTACAAAGCCACCATCCGCTCATGCATGGAGTATTGTTGTTCCAGAATTTTTTTTTCTGCATAGTCATCAGCATTCTCAATGCACTTTTTCTAATGATGAATAATGACTGTGCATGGGTGTCACACGGCAAGCTCCAGACAAATATGCAATCTATAACAAATAGTATAAATTTGGGTTTGTTTTACTATACACATAGATTAAAAAAAATTGTCAAAAACCAAATATATAACAAATAAATGTTATTAAAGGCAAGATAAGTTACTTTTCTACCTAACTGGATAATTTTTTATTGTTTTTGTTTAATGTAAAGTGTTTATCAGCTCAAAAAAGTATATAGTGTTTATCGATGTATTTGAAAAATGCAAATGGCGGCTGACTCTGTATTGCATATGTAAGTTTTAGGAAATGAGTTAAAACTAAAAAACTGTACAAAATACTTTTGTCACCAATGAACAATGGCTGTGCATGGGCGTCTGGGGTGCATTTTATCTTACAATGATTGTTTCAAAAGTAAAATCTCCTATTTTTTAACTACAGAAGTATAAGATCTACAAAAACGGAAGTGGTACTATAAAAATGAGCAACCTTTTTATACTTCAGAATTTATTTTTCTACATAATCATCACCATTCTCAGTGCACTTTTGCCAGGAATTCTCTGTTTCTGATGCAAGTTCACAACAAAAGTTGCTTTCTTAGAGTCTCACACCGTCAATATCTGCACTAGAGATATGAAACTTTCAGGTCATGAATGTATAAATTCAGTCATCATAAGAATGCAATTTGCAATCTCCTTTGATCCATTTGGATGGAATAAAAAAAATAGAAGGCATTTTGGAATGACCTTCTTATACAGGGTGTTCAATATTTACCGTTACAACTTTCTATTAGCATCTATATTTAGTAAATTTTCATGAATTTTTATGTTTTTCAGGTATATATGAATAAAATTTAACTTAAAGATTACTTTTGACAATATACCACATGATTTAACGATATGAATTACCATAGCAGAGCTGTTCAAATACAGAAACGGGCGCGTCTACAAAATTGAGACAATATTTTGTAGTCAATAAATCGAGTTTTCAGATAAAATTAATGGTTTCAACTGATTTTTTTGTCAATTCTAATAAGTTACAATGATAGCTTCCAAATTATGCAGTCGAAATTACCTGAATATTACTGAATTATTAAAAAAAAAACAACAACAACTTTAATCGTGTTAGCGGGTGAAAAATTGCCGCCATCTTGTTTGAAACAAAACGGAAAAGTACCTCCTTTTTGAATTCTCTTGTGTTTTACGATCGTTTTCATCAAATTCTATCTTTTTATTTTCTTTAATAAATAATTTTTTACCTTATTTACCTTATCGATTTTCGTAATTTTTCAATATAATCATTGTAAAAATACGAGGAATGCATAGATACCATTGTTTTCAAGTGAAATTCAGTATTACGATTTCCGAAATTTCGCCCCAATAGTGTTTTTTTTTTTTTTTTTTTTTTTTTACACAGTGATCACCACTTATCAAGGCCCGGAAGTCACTCAGGGATAAGGGTTATTGCAAGTACATTACGTTAGTGTGGAGATTTGATGGAGTGTTTACTTAAGGGGGCGGTTCATTAGGAATTTGTTAACATTAGACTTGAAGACATCCAAGTTGTAGTCCAGAGGGAAGCAGGCAGACGGAACAGAGTTCCACAGGCGTGCAGTTCTATGAAAGAAGCTTTGTTCATGGAATCCGCGTTTTGATTTAGGCACAGATATAGAGTGGGGGAAATTTTTCACAGGGGATTCAGCTAGACGGGTGTTTTTCGTGAAAGATTGGCGAGGGGGGACCAGAGATTGGAGTTCAGACGAGCACCTGCCATGAAAATAACGATAAAACAAGGATAGGCTCGCAACGTCTCTTCTGTGAGAGAGGGGTTGCAGGGTAGAGAAAAGGGCATCCCCCACTAAGCCACGAAGTCTATTTTGTACTCTGTCAAGGCATGATAGGCTGTTTTTGGCAGCTCCTGCCCAGATATGGCAACAGTATTCCATCCTTGGACGTACTTGGCTTTTATATAGATAGAGAATTGCATCAGTAGTGAGATATCTTCTGGAGCGGTAGAAGGATCCCACCATCTTTCCAGCGACCTTGGCAACAGACTTGATGTACGTGTTCTATTTCAGATCAGGAGTAAAGGTCAAACCCAGAAGCTTGTCAAAGTATACAGGAGATATTGCAAAATTGTGAAAGTATACAGGAGATATTGCAAAGACCTTAAATATGAATCGAATGTTGGTGTGGAGAGCACTAA
>NC_136488.1:80930986-81023486 GCF_053919585.1 Euprymna scolopes | reverse complement strand
TTACCCTTCATCTTGTCCTCTCAGCACCTCTCTCTCTCCCTTTTATCCTATTAATTTGTACTGAGGTTCTTACTTATTATCAAATTAGGAGTGATTAGTCATTCTAGGTCGAACAATAAGTTGTCAGCCTTAATCAGCTAAGGGTCTCTGGATCTCTTCATACCCCTCAACAGAGGTTTTAAAAACAACCCTTCATGTTAACAGATATATAACGACAATGAGATAAAAACAATTATTATTTGTTTTTTTTCTCTTTCTGACAAAATCCCATAGACATTTCTGCTTTGTCCCAATCAGACATCAACACCCCCTCTTCTGCCCCCTCTTCCTCTATCCCGTCCGGTCAAACACCGCCCCCCTCACTGCAATATGCAACTCGCTGCATGCATTCATGACACCAATAGTGTCATATAAAGATAAAAGCTTGGTTTTAGATGAATTAAAAGTAATGAGCCAATCCTTTCCCCATTATACTACGTACTCAAGATCAGAGGAAAGAGAATCAGAGAGAACTTGGTCGTTTACAGTCTTAGATGTGCTACCATAGATGGTAGTACCATCAGCATAAATGTCTATGAATGATGTAAGGATGTGAGTTGGAAGATCATTAATGTAGATCAGGAAAAGAGTTGGGCCTAGGATGGACCCCTGAGGGACTCCAGCATTAATACTGTGAGCTTCTGATTTTTGCCCATCAACTACTACTCTTTTGAACCTATCAGAGAGAAATGATTTAATAATTGAGAAGACATTTCTAGCTATACCGTAGCTGGAGATCTTGTGAAGTAAACCTTTATGCCATACCCTATCAAACGCCTTTGATATGTCAAGAGCAATTGCCCTAGAAAGGTTGCATCCGTTGAGAGATTCGCTAATCCTATGAGATATAACTGTAAGCATATCTGCTGTAGATCTAGCAGAACGGAAACCATATTGTGTGTCACTAAGAAGGTTATTTTTGCTGAGATGGTTGATTACTTCTCTATTTAACACAGATTCCAGCAACTTACTCATGATGCACAGGAAACTTATTGGCCTGTACTGAGAGGGAGAGGAGCGATCACCTGAAATCTTAAATACAGAGCATACTGATGAGGTTTTCCAAGGTTATGGGAAGCAATTCTCCTTAAGACAACGTTTAAACAGTTTTGTAAGTATGGGCACTAGTTCTGGTTGAAGATTTTGAGTACTATAATTGGAATACCGTCAGGGCCGGTTGCTTTACTGGAATCAAGGTTTTTGATTAGCTTGGCAACATCACATACAGGTATTTGTATATCACATAGCGTGTTAACAGAGTTATTTGACGTTGCCTGAAACAAAAGTTTAAAATGTTTCTATTAAAACTTCTATCTCTTTATCCATCACTCTATCTTTCTCTTTTTCTTCTGTCTCCCGTTTTTCTCCATGTAGCCACCACCTTTCTCTCTCTCTCTCTCCCAGCTCTGCCGTTTTTCTCCACTTTCTTCTCCATGTAGCCAATCCCCCCTCTCTCTCCCCCTCTCTCATTTTTCTACACTTTCTTCTTCATGTAGTGCATACTCTCTCTCTCTCTCTCTCTCTGTCCTCTCTCCCGTTTTTCTCCGCTTTCTTCTCCATGCAGCTCATCCCCTCCTCTCTCTCTCTCTCTCTCTATCCCTCTCTGAACATACATAGACACAATTCATTTTTTTAGATTCCTGAATTAATAAGTCAGCATAAAGGAGTTAAATCCTTGGAAAAAGTTAAGAATTACTTCTCTTTAGTTAGTGGCTGGAAAATAGACCCAGCTGATGAAATTTGTGCCAGTTTAGGGTCAAAGAAAGAATATTTTTTTCGCAATTTTACATATTATTCATCCAAAGTAATGCCAATCAAGAAAATACCAATTTTGTGGGTGTTGACTTTGTTGTTTTTTTAGTTTTAGCTGGACATACATACATGCATAAAAGCACACAGAGACAATTGCGCTTTATATTATAGATTAGCAGATGTATCCAACGTTGTTCGGTATTAAATGTAACATTAAGTTCCTTTTTAAAAAAATGAAGTAAAATAGCAGAAAGAAACTGAGACATGTGCATGCGAGTATTATGTTTTTTTTAAACAGTTCACTTCTTGTAAGTAAAAAAAATACTCAAGCTGAGATCAAGACCAAAACCTAAAGACAGTAAGTCAAGTACGGTAACCATTAAGCCAGGTTGCCACAATCTTTAAAAAGTGTTTTCAAACCTACTTATTCGTTACATAAAGAAGCTGCCATGTGAACAATTCGCGCATATGCATTCGTGAAACAGTTAACAAACAGACAAAAATCCAACGACCCCCCCAGTACCAATTTTTCAATTTTGACACCTTAGCAACCCTTTTTTCCAGATGAAAACCAGTTAAAAAGTTTTCCACACGTCTGAATACCCTATATACCAAATTTCAAGTCTGTAGATCAAAATTTCATTGAGTATATAGGTTAAGAGTTTATTGTAGCCTTACCGGCGTCATGTCAAGACTACTCAAATAGAATAATGCCGCGACCCCCCAGTACCAATTTTTCAATTTTGACCCCTTAGCAACCTTTTTTTCCAGATGAAAACCAGTTAAAAAGATCTGAATACCCTATATACCAAATTTCAAGTCTTGTAGATCAAAAATTTGTTGAGTATATAGGTTTATCGTAGCCTTACCGGCGTCACGTCAAGACTACTCAAACAAAATAATGGCGTGCAGCGAGTGCGTGCTCTCCAACTGTAAAACCCAGTTGTGCGTGCAGCTGAAACGATCTTTATACAGTCGCGTGTGCAACTGTATAAAGATCGTTTCAGCTGCATGCACATTTCCCTTCTACACCCACACAAATTCTGTGGACATATAAACTAAACTCTGCTTTTTCACGCGGACATCTTCCAGAGCATCTTACATTATAGACATGTTGTTTTTTTTTTTTTCATCTAATCAGATTACGAAGAAAACAAATTTCAAAAATGTTTTTTTTCTGATAGTGTTGGGGGAGCCGGTTGGAAAAAGGGCTTTTTGCGCCAAAACCAAGTAGTCAACCTCAGATATAAACGTCATCATCGATTCCGTCCACGGGACGTTAAACGTGTGCGAACCCGATAATTAATTTTCCACAGAAATGGACTTTTTATCATTTTCTATCTCTCTGCTAAAGTAATGGATGGACTTTTAGGTTGGTTAATTATTCCTAAAAAAGGACTGGCTATTTCTAACCGAGAACTTTTACTTTTTTTACTTCATTTCATTTCATTACCTCAGTCTCAGAAGGACTCCCAATTAAGAAGAAACTTTCTGGTCTTCTCTTTTCATTTATTTAAGATTTTGAAAAAAGTAAAATATGTTGTATTAAATTTATTCATCCGCCTCAGTCATCGTTGTTTGATTGTTCAACACCATTTTACACTTTATTTTCATTTTTATATTTTTTGAGTTCGCAGGACTAACATCAACACCCGTAGTCCCACAACAAGTTGCCCTCACACTCACACATTCTCACTTTTCTAGATATATAGATTATATTATATTATATTATATTAACAGGGATACCCAACATTGCTCAAGATTGAATGAAGATCCATGGATGAACATTCACACTTCTAAGATTTTTATTGTCATCGAAATTGGTGAAATCACCCATTTGTCAATCAAATCAATTGATTGCCACTGGTGCACTGGAGGAAGCCCACATGCCTCTCTACAATTCATTGTAGTCTTTCACTTTAGAAAACCTACTGTTGGTTTTATAAAATTATTTTTATATGCTGACTTGAATTCAAATTTTAAATGCAAAATTCAGGTACAATAGTTCGATTGTGCTCTAAAAAGAAACATTCGTTTCGAATGCACCTCTGTCTTATCAAAAAACATACTGTTGATTTTGTATGGTAGGCCTTTCTGCATGTGTGGCGATAAAACTTCTCAAATGCTCTCAAACGACTGTATAAAAGTGTTAACTTTGGTCAAAATTCGACTGTTTCTTCTTTAATGGGATTTTTTCAATTATTAATATTCAATACTTATTGCAGGCATTCTAATACAAAAGAACACTTCCCAGAACATAAGGCAAGTGCGTGTAAAATCTTTTAAAAATCGGCCCAACCGTTTTGGAGTCAGTATGGAACTCTCTCTCTCTTTCTTTCTTTCTCTCTCTCACACACACACACACACACACACACACACACACACACACACACACACACACACACACACACACCAAATGCCTTTAAGTAAAGATTATCAATCCTTTTATATTATTATCAAATATATTATATTCTCAATTATATTCCTAATTATATTATACTAGCCTAAGTGCCCGGCGTTGCCTGGGTGTTTGGAGGAGCAAAAAAAAAAAAAAAAAAGTGGTAATAGGCAGTCAGGCTCGAACCCATACCGCGAAGGAGGAAAAGAATGTGAAAAAAAGTGACGTGTTTGCCGTTGCATTCATCGCCAAACCAGAAGTGGCAAAGGTTAAATTAAGGATAGTCAATCGAAAAGAGGGGATGACTTTCGAAAATATCGGCGAAAAAAAGCGACCCCTCCCTATAGAAAAGTGCCCAGTTGAGGGTGAAGGAATTAATGTTTTTAGCCATCATGCTATCAATTCTTATTATATTATATTTATTATATTATCAATCCTTTTATAGTTCTTTTTTATTAAAAATAAAATTAGGAATAAAAATTATCAATCCTTTTTATACTTCGTTTTTTTTATTTTTCTTGCCCATAACTTTTTTTCTAATCAATGATGAAAATATGCAAAGAATGAAGCATAAAAATGCAGGCATTAAAAGTAATTTTAATTAAATGTAGATATTTGCCTACCTATTTAGATATTTATTAGTTCTTAATTGGCTGTAAAATATATCGAAACAAAAACAGGATATTCAAAAATTAACAGTCGTAGCACATTCCACGAAGATGATGTGCTATGACGTTAACAGACCACCTCGAGAATCGTTTCTTTCAGTCTATTTCTACAGTTCTGAAGATTTCATCTTTAGTGCATGTGTGGATCCCCACAGTACTCTCATATTTATTAATTCCTAATTCACTGCTTTTTGCCCCCCCCCCCCGACAAAAGGAGGGTGGACCTGTAAATTCACCCTTATCCGTTCATCCGTTTGTCTGCCCACACTTTTCTCAATAACTATGCTTTGGAATATTTTGAAATTTTGCACAAACATTAAACATGATATGAGTAAAAAAGTAACAAAACGGATTTTCTGGGAAAACTCTGGTTGCCCCCCCCCCCTCAAGGGGTGCCTTTCAGGTTAAAATGGCTAAAATTGACACTTTTATGCTTATTAAAAAAAATTGATGCCCTGGATTTTTTAAAAACTTTCTGATTTCTATATAATTTTGTTTGTCTATACTTCATGATAACTCTTGGGTGTGCCCCAGGGGCTCTTTTAGAGCTAATAAAAACACTCCATTTTGGGGACTATTTTGTTATATTTGTCCAAAATTTTCTGTGCATGTCTATTTAGCAGTTTTGTATGGTACTAAACTCAACTTTTTATATATTAAGGCCTTGAGGACTTTTGGGGCTAAATGGGGCTGGGGGCAAATGATGGACTTAGTCATTTCTTTTTTTTTGGCATGGTGCAGAACTCAAATTTACATATGTTAAGGCCTAAAACTGCATTGTTTGTTCATTTTCACCAGGATTTGATGTCATCTGGAGACTTTTGGGGCTAAATGAGGGGTGAGAGGCAAATGCTGAACTTAGTCATTTTTTTTATGCCTCGTTCATTGTGCACTCATGGGGGACTATGCATGCTTCACTTGTTATTTCTTAAACTCAAACTTTATAATGAAACGTTTCCGCAAAATCCTATATGTTTAGAAATTGTAGCAGTTGCATGAGGGCCCTATTTTGTTTATATGTATGTATAGTATCTTGCATTTAATTGAGTTGTGGCTTGGCTTCACACATATGTACTCATGCCTAGACTTGTAATTGCATGGGAGTTAGGATGCAACAACACAGACTCAAAATCAATGAAGCTTGGTGCAAAAATTGCAATTCAAAAAAAGTTCCAGATCTGATCGCTTCATAATAGAATGTGCTATCTTTTTCTTATAATTTAACAAGTGGCCTGCTAGAATGGAACTCCAGGATACAGCATTTGTTTATCAACAAAAATCAGCCTAGCAAACAGTTCTCATTAAATTTTAGTGTTCTCTTGAATAAAAGTTGAATATTTAATAATGGAGATGTTGGTGTTATTTACGGAAGTTCCATTTTTTTTGTTCAATATTCAATTTCAGTCAGATGCAATTAATTCTACAAAATTACATTTTTCATCCTGACTTTATTCCTAACCAATCATCTAACCAACCAAAAAAATTAAAAAATAAACCATTGTACAAAGTATCCTCTATTTAGAAATCAACAGTTTAAATGCTTCAGAATTCCTTTAAAATAATTTATTCACTTTCACATAGAAAGTGGTTTGCACGAGTTTGTGCAATATTATATTTTTAAAATTTAATGTAAACAAAAAACTATCATTATAAATTTTATAAATCTGCAATATTTTCAAAGGAGATTTTTTTGTTTATTAGTATTAATTTTCAAATCTTCGAATGTATTGGTGAAATATTTTTTTTAGAAATCTATGACATTAACACATGAAAAAACTCATGTATTCTCAATGAATATGGAAATAATACAGACAAAGTTATAACTTTTGTCTTCCAAAGAAACAAATATTTGGGCTGTTTTGTTATTTTTATTCTAAAAGTGTACTCAAAAAGAATATATTAGTGATTTGTATTATTTATAATCAGAAAATGTAATTTTGTTATTTTTTAGTGCTCGTTTGCGAATCAGCATCATGATTCATATGAAGTAATCAAATACATGGTTTGATAAAAAATGACTAATTAGATTTTCTTATTTCTTTATGATGTAATGGGTTGCAGGAAAAGAACTTATGATTGAGAGAGCATTATTTCCTTGACTTTCTCTATGGCATTAATAATCCAAAATCAAAATCTGTTGATTGGATTTAATATAAAAATCCATAAATTCGAATAAAAATAAACTTTTTTGTTTTCTCCATCCATGCTTCCGTTCAGTCTTGAAAGACAAAGGATACCCCCCTGTAGGGGTAGCTGCGCGTGTAATTGTGAGGCAAGGGTTGCGTAATCCCAACCACACCCTCCTGAATCAGCACTGTTTGAGTCCAGTTGCAAGGAGAAGTTCAGGACGACTGGAAACAATGCCGAGATAAGCAGAGAGCACATACAGCAACTGGAAGCCCCAAATGGTCACCCATTTAGTACTGACCAGATTCAACGTTGCTTAACTTCGGTGATCCAACAGGAACCGATGTGTCAACGTGATTATGCCGTTTTCTAAAACATATGGCATCAATTGGTCTAAATAAATGATAGAACATTTTTTTGTGTGTGTAGTTGTTTTTATTAAAGCTATTATTCCAGTCAAATGGTTACAAGAAGAGAACTTGTGACTGAGAGAGCATTATTTCCTCCGAATTTCTCTGTGACATTATTCCAGTCAGATTTAAGGAAATTCTCGTCTTTACTATATACATAAAATATACAATGCCTTGCAGCTTGGTTTGGTTTGCAGTTAAGTCTTTCAGTGCTGGGGATTTTAATGGTTCTTAATAACTGAGTCAAGAGAAAGATCAATAACCACTCACCTGGCCCAGGTATCGTTTCTTCATTAGTCGCTGCACACCATCTTCCTGTGGTAGAAACAAATGCAGAACTGGACATGTATTGTTTGGGTTTCTCTTGAAAATCAGAAGGAATATCATATGTGCCTGGCCCTGGGCATGGAGGCTCGGGCGGAAGCTGTAAAGCAGGTGCTGAAAGACAAAGGTAATGTTTTTGCCTGCAAAGAAAGAAAAATAAATAAATTTGGCATGTAAAATTTTAGTTACAAATACATAAAAAAATACAAGAGTGACGACGGCATCGGCGAAATTTCATGGGCTGTTGCCTCTGATAATATTGCGAGTTGTCCCCATCTATACCTAAGGTAAGTTGCAAATGTATCAGGGATGTCATCTTATATGGCAGTGAATGATGGACCGTCACTCAACCCTCTCTTATCCGACCACAGGCCAATGACAGATCTTTATTGTTCATTAAAATTTTTCTGTCACTCTATTTCTTTTACTCTCTTCAATAAAATTATTGATTTAATAATTGAGATGCATGGGACAGGCACATTCTGTTGAATGTTGTCACTGTTATAGTACCACAAATATTATTTGCCTCATATTGTCTGCGACCGGTCTGGACCGATCTCATAAATAAAGTTGTTATTACTCTCTATCATTCGGCTCCGATTTCTTAACCATCACTTCAGTCACCACTAAGAGGTGTTATTAGATGATAACACCCTGGATGTAATGAAGTCTATCTGCTACCTAGAAAATATACTGAGTGCATGTGGTGGGCATGAAGTCCTGGGCATTACTTCTTGACCAACTCTATTATATATAATTTTTAGTTAATTTTCCTTTTCAAAAAGAGGTGTAAAGTTGGTATGACTTAGACTATTAAGATTGCAAAAATTCTGAATCTAACTTCTACAATCTGAAACATTCAGGCTGATGTGGATCTTCAACTGGAAAAAACTTCTTTTTTTTTTTCTTAATTCAATTTACTAGAAAAGAATGTTTAAAATTTTTTTTCGTTAATTCAATTTTATTATGGATCTTCAGTTGGAGAAAAAAAAAATATATATATATATATTTATTTTTTTTTTGGGGGGGGGTTATTCAATTTTGTTGAAAGGAATGTTATTTAACTTTCTCTTTAAGCAATATTGAACCTGGTCACTACTAAACATGAGTGACCATTTGGAAATTCCAGGTGTTGTATTTGCTCTCCACTTGGCATTGTTTCCAGTTGTTTAGCACTTCTTCTTGCCACTGGACTCAAGCAGTGCCGATTCAGGAGAAGTGTTGTTGGAACTTGTGCAACTCTTGCCTCACAATTACACATGCAGCTACCCTTACAGGGGGTATCCATTGTCACTTGAGACTGAACGGAGGCATCGAACCTTCTCTTGGTTTCAACATTAATCAAATTGTATCTGTACATTAAGATTTTTCTGTCACTCTTTTTTATTAAATCCATAATTTTATTGAAGAGAATAAAAAGAATAGATACATGAGACAGGCACATTCTATTGACGATTGTCTCCACAACGACATTGGTACTAGATGAGGACACCCTGGATGCTACCTAAGAAATATACTGCATGCAGGTGTTGAATGTGAAGGCAGCTTGGGCATAATTTCGTGAGCTGTTGCCTTTGATAGCACCACACACTATTCCTCTTTACATTTGAGGTCAGTTGTGTAGCAGCTGTGTCAGTAGCAAATTGTTATATAGCAATGGATCCTCATCTAATCCTCTTTCATCCGAATGCAGTGCAACGACAGATCCATCATCAGATGTACAGCATAATCATGTTGACACATCAGTTCCCATCAGATCACTGAAGTTAAGCAACGTTGAACCTGGTCATTGCTAAAGTGGACGACCAATTTGGAAATTTCAGGCACTGCAATGTAGGAAGATGTCGACACCTCTCTGCAAGAGTTGCAAAAATCTAACGTTGTCATCTCCCCTAACGAGGATATACATGCAACTGGAGACCACTTGTGAATTTTATACTCCCATGGAACTTTGGAGGAAGCCAGTTAAACCCAAATAGGGTTGGTGTTGTTACACACACACACACACACACACACACACACACACACACACACACACACACACACACTATCATCATCATCATCATGTGCAATGTAAAATCTGATCAAACCCAACACATCAAGTCAGAGGATTTGCTGAAAGGGCCATATTTGTAATTGGTTATGTTGGCATGGTTATGCAGAGCAGTTATTCGACTGAATAAGTTGTTGCAGAAGCATGGATGTCTTGATTGGCAGAAAACTTGAAAAATAATTTTGAAAGTGTTGACCTGATGAACTGTGAGTAAGCTTGCAAAATATCTAAAAAAAATTAAAAAAAAAAAAAAACGGGCACTTCTACAGAATTGGGACGAGATTTTCGGAACTTGTAAAACTGAATTTCACATGAAAACAATTGTTTCTACGGGTAGAAAATTTTTTATTAAAGAAAAAAAATAGAATTTCATGAAAACGATTGTAAAACACAGAAGAGTTCAACGGGAGGTAATATTCTGTTTGAATTAAACAAAGATGGTGGCAATTTTTCACCTGCTAACACAATTGAAGTTGTTTTGTTTAATAATTCCGTAATATTCAGGTAATTTCGACTGCATAATTTGGAAGCTACCATTGTAACTTATTAGAATTGAAAAAAAAAAAATCAGTTGAAACCATTGTTTTTTATCTAAAAATTCCATTTATTGACTACAAAATCTCGTCCCAATAATGTAGAAGCACCGAAAAACGTCTAACAAAGTAACATTAAATGAATGAAGAGAGAGAGAGAGAGAGAGAGAGAGAGAGAGAGAGAGAGAGAGAGAGAGACACTAGACATTTCGTTTTGCTTTGGTTGTTTTTTCATGGCATATCAACCGTTTTTTCATCATCAGTATTAACATACTCGATTTAACATTCGTTTTACATGCTGACATGTGTTGTATGAGGAGACATGATATGAAAATGATACAATGGATGTGTAATGTGAGTGTTAAAGACAGCCTTGATTTGATTATTTCAAAGATCCGGACAGTATAGAGAGATGTGTGCAGAACAGGAGACTTTGATGGTATGGTCACATTTAAAGAATGAACGAGAGTTCTTAGGTTAGTAGATGTAAAGCAACTGAGGTAGCAGTGTTAGTTCACAGGTGAAGTACAAGAAAAACATGGGAGGAGGGAGGATACGGATGCACTTGAGAAAAAGCGGGAGAAATAAAGACCTGACCAAAGATAGATCTTGACACAATCCTTTACCTGTAAAAAAGCTAAATACATTCTAGGATAAAATGCTGTTGCCATATCCAGAGGTGCTGCTTAGAGCATCCTTTCCTGCTGCCTTGAAAAGTACAAAACCGACTTCAAAATCTAGTGGATGATGGGCTTTTCTCCTTCTTACGACTACTTTCTTACAAACGACTTTGCTAGTTTTTCTCAACTCTATCATTATTTTCATGGTAGGTGCTCGACTGAGCTACAACCTATGGTTACCTTATCTAAACATTCACAGCAAAAACTCATCTAGTTACAACCATTGCCAATAGCCCTCCTCCCCTCTCTCTATCTACCTACCAAAAAATAAACGAAATGAGCAAAGTTTATTTCTTAGAACAGCATGTTGTTGCCACACAATACTCCGGAGCTGCTTCCCAGCTGACTATAACATAGTCGTTTTCGAGCCCAATAGAAACAAATTTTTGTTGAGTCGCCATTTAAAGTAATCAAGTTCTACCCAATCACCACCATCATTACCAATTTCATGTAATCTTTATCCTCAAGTGGCTTTTGAGCCTTGATAAGTGGTAACACTCTAGTAAAAATAAGATTAGTTTGGAAGTCAATTTCTAAAAGCCGTCCAACACATGCCAACATATAACTGAATTGACACTTGTTCTTATTATAAACTACATGCGTTAATAAAAAATAAAAAAATCAGTTTTGTTCAAAGTATTTATATTCAAAGTTCAATGCAAAGTTTACCCTTTGGTGCATAAAATGAAAAAGCTCAAAATCATTTCGGTGTACATGGCCCTGAGCAATATCTGGCTGAATTAATAAAAACAAATAAAAATATTTTGAGCCAATCAGAGGATTTCTCTGAATTTGTTGAATTTACATTTTTGATTCACCTCAAGCGCATATAAGGCTAGATGGCTTTCCTTCAATAAACAGTTGAGTGAAAATCCATGGAAATGTTAATATCTGTATTATGCCAGCTTCCGTCAGCTCTCCATCTGTCTTAGGAAAGTTAAATTCATTTCTCAACTCACTCACACAGAAAGTGACAACCTTGATTGAAGTGAGTGACCCTAATGATGGAGGTCTGAACAGAGCTGAAAGGGAGAAACAGACCAAATATCAAGGTCTCATGTATGATATGAAAAGAAAGTGGAATCTTATGAAGAAGAACCTGAAGTCCTACTTAACTAATATTCCTGGTGAACCAAGTGCAAAAGAGATCCAGACAATTGCATTTAAGGGAACAACGAGGATACTAAAAAGAGCTCTCGGTTGGTTTCAATAAAAAGCAGGGCAATGTTGGCAGCTGGTTTGACTGTCCCCATAGCCAGCGTTACAATCTTCAAAGGAAGAAAAATTAAAAATTTTTTTTTAAAATACAAATTTATGCTGATATAAGACAAATGCATAGATTTATTCATTTTAATACTAGTAACATTTCTCCCTAAACTTTATACAATGAAAACAAATGGACATTAACTCTTATTAATAACTTTTAATCGAATGTCAATCTTTCAAAATCTATTATGTCAGAACAAGACCTTTTTTTTAAAGTCAGGGAGAAGGGTTTTTAAGTATTGACTTCACAGCTTTGACTTGAATGAGATTTGCAGATTCAAAGAACCATTAACAAGACTTTAAGCTTTAAAATGAAATAAAAATGTTGAAAAACTTACAATTTCTTTTTTCCAATTTTGGCATTGATTTGTTTATTCAAATCATAAGATCCTGGGCCAGGGAACTAAATAAAGAAAAATAAAGAAAAATGATTAATATAATAAAGACCAATGTGTGTGTGTGTGTGTGTGTGTGTGTGTGTGTGTGTATATATCATGGTTTGTGGTGCTAGGCTAAAAGTAGTCGATTTGTTTGTTTACCTTGGTAGTTTTCTCTCAAGGGATGGCTCTCTTGATACTGAAATCCAAAGAGGAATTCAGAAGGCAGCTGTAGCTTTTGGAAAGTTCGAGAATAGAGTGTGGTCTGATTGTGACATCACAGACGGGACAAAGATTTGCGTTTGCAAGACGTGTGTGCTAACCACACTGTTGTATTCATTGAAGACATGGAAATTGCATCAAAGGCACATTAAATGGCTTGAACAATTTCACCAAAAATGCTTGAGATGTATTTTAAACATCAAGAGACAAGCACAAATACCCGACACTGAGGTCCTTGTGAAAGCATATTGCTCTAGTGTTGAGACCCTTGTAATCAGATCTCACATGCGTTGGGTTGGCCACGTGGTTTGAATGAAAGATTGTAGGCTGCCGAAACAATTTTTTTATGAGGAGCTGAAAAATGGCAAGCGCTCTCAACATAAGCCTAGGAAGAGGTTCAGGGACTGTAGAAAGAATAATTTGAAAGTCCTGGAAATCAACATCGACACGTGGGAAGAACTTACTCTTCCAAGACCAAAGTGGTGAAAGCTTGTATGTGAAAGTTGTGATGTTCTAGAGAAAAGAAAGCAGGCTTACAACAATCTGAAGAGAGTTTTGCAAAAGATTTATTGATAGTCTTAACCATGACACACAGAGCTGTAAATGCAATACTTGTGAACGAGTGCTTCTGTCAAAAGCTGGCGATGTCAACCACCTTAAGTCACACAAAACTCCTGTTCAGGTCAACTTTGTACCTATTAGTCCAAACCAAACGATCTGTTTAATATACAGCAAAGTGTGCAAATCTACTGTTGGTTTGAGAAGACATATGATTGTTCATAGGAATACCATTCAGCCTCCAGAGGAAGTAAGCTCGGTGGAAATTGCTCAATTTGTATGTCACATCTGTTTCAAGATGTGCAAATCTGCAGCGGGACTGCAGAATTATCTAAGATGGCATGGACAGCCTGGATATCTAGGGTGCCGTTGAGACTATAAAAAGGGACCTCAGTGGTACAGGAGATTAATAGTTTTCTTAGTGTGTTAGGGTTGATTTTAAGTGCGGAGAGAGTATGATTATTATATATATTATTAATTATTATCTCTATAGTTTCATAAACAGGGACGTTTGTAAAGAAACTTTTAACATAAAGTGAAGATAGGAGTTCATTTTTGGGTTCTACTGAATGAAGTACGTCTATTACATTTTTGGAGGAATTAACTCTATAACTAGCGGGTAAATGTGGCATACTTAGTTTATGAAGGGTTTTTGCGAGTTTATGAACAGGTGTAGGTATTTGCAAAATAATATGATGAAGAGGGTAAATAATTGTGTTAATGAGACATATATATTTCAGTTTGGTTAGACAAAATTCTCATTTTGCAAAACTCCAAAATTTGATACACTGCAGTTAAAGCTCTCTTCTCCAAAATCCAATGCACAGCTGTTACTACTCCAAAATCTTTTTATTCAAACTGGCAGCATCTCATTTGCATAAGTGAAAATTTACATTAGTTTGCAAGAACGTTGAGGATAAAATTAACTGGGTGCCACTATTTTGTTTATTTTTCTATCATTCAGCAGCTCAACCCTACAAGATACGCAGTCACGTGGCTGTTTTACAAGTTTCACTCTACTCCACCCTGATATCATCATCACAAACAAGATAGGGGCATGGTGTCTGTCTTTGTTATGTACTTTGTTATGTACTACTTTTTTGAAGAGGAATGATGTAGGCTTCATCCTCATCTCCATGCGCACTCTCATCTGCAGTTGGAGTTTCACTAAACAGCGCTTCAGCTGGGAGGCTACTAATATCAGAATTATTGTCAAGTGGATTTCATATCCTCAGAATCGCTTTTTTCGCTTGACGACGGTTACATCCATATCACTGGTCAGAGGTCTTTAATGTGACACGGTACCCCATCAATTTGTATAGATTGCAGGCTGATCATCTCAGTAACTCATTCAGTTTTATATTTTGTTCACCCAAACAACGTCTCTTTTTTTTATGCCTTCTCCAACACTAATTCAGACAATGGGTTAGCTTCAACAACTGACATGTGTAGTGCATGAGTTGGTGCTGTGAAAGATAAAATATCATCCTTGGGATGACGTTGTGCCAGTAAACCACCTTCAATATTGAACAGCTCTCTCTGGCTGTGATAGTTTTAATAATCTTGTGACTTGGTTCTACAATCCCATTTCCACTCAGTGAATAAACACATCAAAACTGCATCTGCATGTCTCAATTTTTCACAAATCTTCCAAAGAAACGCTGTGTCATTGTCGATCAGGAAAATATTCTCCAACTATCTGATGATAGTGATCAAATGTTGTCAGTGCAGTTGCCGCCAAATTGCAAACTTATAGGGTCTGCAGTCAATGAGTATTAGAAAATTGGTGCGTTATATCTGACGTACGGATACATCAGAGATTTCTAGAATCTGACTTTATCATTTCCACCTGAGAGTGCTCTCCTTTTCTCAGACTTGCAAGCCAACACCTCTGACTCCATCTCTCAGATGCTCTGAATCCTTTCAAACCAAAACATGGTCCAAAGAATGTTGTTGCATATGTGATGCAGGAATCAAGTTCTTGTGAATAAAAATGTGCCACTTTTGATCGTATGGTCTTGAGATGCAATAGTGTCAATTACAGATTTCATAATAAGCAGCACTACATTCAGCTCAAATCCCAACAGCATAAGAAAGAAGCATGAGCCACTAAAATTAACTGCCACTCTCAGTTTTTGTGCACACTTCTACATTGACAGTGAATGCATCCACAAGTTGATTTAATTCTCTGTAAATTCATTATGGGTTGCACTTTACCTTTCACATGTTGCTAAACAGCCATGTGCGAGTTTAATCCTTTGATGCTCCTGAGAATATGGTATTAGCCAACCGTTATCAATCCACATCTGAAGTTTCTCTTCGTATGCAGCTCAATTCTTAGTAGAACTGCATATTCTGGAATTATATTACACAGCTGATCTGGCGATTCACTCATGGTCCACTTCCACCTCACAGTCCAGACCCTGTGTTCGTGGGTAAATAAATGCAACATGAAAGTCTTTTTCCCCCCAATAGAAATAATTACACAGACTTCTTTCCTTTTACCAAATACCTCCAGCCGCTGTGATCACGACCTCCCTAAAGCTATTATTGTGTCAATTCTAATCAATACGTCATAGCCAAGGATTTTTTCCTGCGTCACTAGGATGTCAACTTCAGTTGTGTCACTTTTTTCAGTGCAGATCATGACAGTATCTAAACCACAACATGCTTGGAATAAGTCATTGATGGTCATAACATTTACCTGTTGATTCGTCCACATCTGACAGCGATTAGCACTTACTATCGATCGAAAATATCCTGTGTCTACAAGTTTTGTTGCCAACGATAAGTAATCCTGCATTTATTGTTTGGCAAAGATGGCAATGATACCTTGTTCCCGAATTTTCTTCTTAAACAGTTGTGAGATATGTGACCCAACCAATTGCAGTGATAACATTGTAGTGTTGATAAATATTCCTCATACTATTTCAAGTCCGGCACTCCTTAGCAAAATGATTAAGGACCCAACATTTATTGCAAACAGGGCTCTTATGCTTATTGCTAAAACAAATGAATGAAGGCTCCTTCAGTCTTTGACAGACTATGGATACCCACGAAGGGGTGCCTGCACATGAAATTTTTGTCGCAGGAGGTGCACAATCTCCTGAGTCAACATTGTTAAATAACAGTGGCAAGTGAAGTGTATGTATAAGATGAATGGAAACAAATGTTGAAATAAGCGGAGAGCACCTAGAATTCCCGAATGGTCACCCATCTGGTACTAACCAGGCTCAACGTTGCTTAACTTTGATGATCTGACAAGAACCAGTGTGTTAATGTGATTATGCCGTATATGTCTGGAGTTAAATTTAACACACTGGTGTTAAAAGTTGCTACTCCAAAATCTGAATTGGCTTAGTCTCTGAAAAACAGGTTTTCTATTTAAACTGGCAGCATCTCATTTGCTAATTGAAGGAGAATCCACATTACCTCCACAATGTTCAGATACTGCAAGTCTAGTGCTTGCTGCTGCTGCTGTAATTGGTTCCTTAAAGATGTTTCTAACTCAGCTAATAATAACTTGTCAGTTGTTAATTCATCAATTGATGATGACACTAATAGAAGCCTCCTAATATCCTCAGGTAAACCTACCAAAGTAGAACATCTTAATTATTTCTTCATTCACATCACCAAACGGTACTGACAATTTTCATAAATCAGCTAAGTAAATGTCAACAATTTCTCTGGGGTGGATTCGTCACCCAATAAACTGCTGTCATGTAACAAAAGAATCTGTATCAATGCTGTATAAAGGCTGCACTTAATTTCGTTCAAGTCTGGTTCATCCCTGAGTTACTGGTACACTGCATAGGTCCCTCTGGTTCACCTCAAAGGGATGACTGTTGCTGGGTCTTTTATTTTGCACAATTTACAAATACACTCAGTCTTTTCAACCCATTCAATGACAGGGTTCAGTGGCAGACCCCCAAAAATCTGGCATTAAGCAGGTGTTGAATCTGTCCATTTTTTTAACATATGGAATCACTAAAGGTCACTTGAAGATAAGATTCATGTGTAGAAATGAAATATGCAAAAAGCCCAAATAACTTGTAGTTACATTATCAGTTGTTAACTATTATGCACTTTCAACTAACAATATCTGAAGTTAAATCCAACACCCTAGTGTCAAAGCTTGCTACTCCAAAATCTGAATGGATATAATCTCTGAAAAACAGTTTTTTTATTGAAACTAGCAGCATCTCATTTGCATATGTTCAGTGAGAATTCACGTTAAAGATAAAATTAACTGGGTGTCGCCATTTTGTTTTCTTTTTTTTCTATCATTCAGCAGCTGAATCCTATAAGACGTGTAGAGTGTTTTTGAGGCAAGTAATTCTAACACTCAATACAAATTTCCCTTTCATTCTTTCTTTACACGTTAATGAAGATAACTTTATATTTAAATGCAAGAATCAAACTTTGTCCACTCATTCTGTAGTAATGCAGTGAATATTATATTTATGTATCGACTCTTCACTAGACATTAGTTCACGCAACCATTGAAGACAAAATCATCTGTCGCCATTTTGATTTCTTTTATCATTCAGCAGCCTAAACCTAACCCTAACCCTAAACCAACTAGACATGTAGACACATTGGCATCTTTGGAGCAAGTACTTCTCACACCTATTACGATTTTCTCAACAGTTATAGCATTAACGTGATCAAACAACAATCTTAGAGTGAAATGAATATGGCCTGGACAGTGAATGTACAAGTGCATGTTCATAACCCCTGTTCGATATTTTACAATTTATTTTTTAAAACATTTAATCAATTATGCAATTGGAATCTGTTTTTGAATCATCTAAACCAGCCAGAATTTGATTGTAGTCTTCTTTGATGCATTCCTTCAAAGTCTGAAATTAACTTCTAGTCTTCGTCTGACCAATAAAAAAAGTTTAGCAGGATCTGTTTTGGATTTAATCTCATATTGAAACGCTCAACAATTTCTCCATTTCATAGATGGACCTGATATGTTGCCTTGTAATTTCTATTGCTCACATTGATGCAGTGCCTTTCACAGCACGACAAATTATTCCCCGGTCACTCAAAATCGTTGACACAGTTGAATGTGATGACTGCATATCATACAGAATATAACTTTCTTCTTTGACCTACTTAATGACAAAATGTATATTTTATAGAGAAATTTGGCCGCATCTTTGAAAATTTATTAGGTAAGCTTAATGAGAAAATTTAGAAAGTCAAATAATGTTTTAGAAATTTTTTTTTAATAAATGATTAAGATCATGGTGGGAATGTTGAGACTTTCATTGTAAAAACATTTTCACAGAAGATAGTGTTTTTTTTTTCTGTTTTGTTTTTTTGTTGCATATTTTATATTCTTTTTGTAAATAAATAATTTAAAGCAACTCTGCTTCTTGTTTTTTGGATACCGTCAAAGTATAGTATCTGTTCTGATATTACGCTTCATCTCTTCTGTCTTTAATAAGTGAAAGAGAAAGCTTCCTAGAGTGGGGCAATTTTTATGTTAGCCCCTTTTCGGTAAACTAGATTTTTCTCCATATTAAAAATTGTGTCTAACTCTGCCCTCATGGAGAGGTAAGTAAACAGGGAGTTATTATGCTTGTCCAGAGTTTGCTCTATGGTTTATATAAGCTTAGGAAGCTAGCTTAGGAAAACCGAAATAGATTAATTTTTTTTTACAAATTCGAGTCATTCAGAGTTATCCCCCTTGTGTCAGCCTTTTGTGTGTGTGTGTGTATATTTTCTAGTAACATGATAGCTACATCTCTTTCTTATGCATTAATCCCGAGGTATAGCAGATAGTTACATGAATTCTTTTTATGTGTGCCTATTTAAATTAGTGATCTTTCAAACTAATGCATTTCAGATAAAAATATTATTACGTATTGACGTGTCATGGCAAAATTAGTATAAATTCCAAAAATACATAATAATGTTTTCAAACAGAAATAAGTTGGTTTAAAAGATCAATAAACACCTTTTTTTCTTTTTTTTTTTTTTTTTAAATAAAAATCAGTTTGGACAAGTTACGAAGCCACTTTAATAACCCTTTTTTTTTTTTTTAAATAAAAATCAATTCGGACAAGGCATGATGCCACGTTAGTAAGCAAATCCTTTTTTTTTCCTTTTTTTTTTTGGTTTGTTCGGCTTGCTTTTCCTTTTATCTTTCATTTTCACTTCTTTCATCATCAGCTTTTTTACATCGAGATGTGATTCGAATGAATACTAAAAAGCAAATGGCTTTAATTACTACCCTTTTTCTTTCTCCACTTTTGTTTGACATTCGCTCTCTTCATCACTTCAAAAGCAAGCCGTTTTTTTCACTGGAATGTGTAGAACTGAAAATATTTTTAAACCAATAAAAATCGTTTCAAACTCCAAAACTGACAATCCTGTATAAAATTCAACAAGCCCATAATACTGGCTTGGTGAACAAAATTTCAGAGTTGTTCCAGGGACACCTGAAATGCGTCTGCCTCGACTCTCGTTCATCCTAAAAGACTGGAAGACACCATCCTGAAATTCCTTTAAGCCTGCTCTATCTCCGGTGAATACAGCAATCCAGAAGGTAAACTCTCTCTCTCTCTCACACACACACACACACACACACACACACACACACACACACACACACACACACACACACACACACACACACACACACACACATTCAAGAACTTTAAAACTTCTCAACAAACTTTAGTCTTTCAAAGTATATTTTACATTTCTGTAAAATTATTGATATATATTTATATTTTGTTCATGAATTCATGTTTTCTCATTTTCATTCCAAAATTCCATTGTTGAGTCAGCACTTACTAACTGGTGACCCATTCATAACATTCATGTTTTCATCCATCTTTTTTATTTGTCAATTTAATTACATGTATATTAATTGTTAGAGCAGCTCCTTGCACTTTTCAAAGACGCTACTGTCACTAAAATACACTACATGACTAAATGTCTTTTTTCTACAAGCTTAATAAGTTATCAGAAGACATCTAAGCGCATAAATATGCATAAATAGTAAAAGAATATTTTGCTTACAGGATAAGTTTTATCTGTACATATGCGTTTCGATTTTGACTTAAAAGGGCAGGAAACGGTTTTCAAACTTTCTTGGACTAATTTGTAATTTACTGAATATTGGCCTGAAAAATATTAAAAAAACAAAAAAAAAACATAAACAGACATTAATTTTTTTTTTTTTTACAAAAATATAAAATAAATATGTGATGAAAAAGAACTCTTCAATTTCCCTCTTTTACATTTTGGAATGAATTACTTCCCTTTGCTCTAATGTTTCTGAGTTTTGGAGATAAAGTTTGATATGTATTATTTGATTTGTTTGGACTACTATTCAACACCCAAGATGAAAACAGTAGTCCGAACAATCCAAATGATACATGTTATCAATCTCCATCTAAAATATTCTGGTCAATTATATCAAATTGGTATGAATTCAAAGTAATACAAAAATGGAAATGACGCAATGCTCTTTCAGCTCTTAAATCATCAAGAATGTGTTCACAGCATTTCATTTTAGGATATTTTGTGCATTTTATCCTCATATATCTCAGTCTTTCGATTGAACTATTTTGAATTGCCACAAAGCACCTATTTTGCATAATCAAACGGTTCCTGGGAAAATATTGGAATTATTGCATATACACAATTACGGATCCAGGTAAAACTAGATGCAAACTGGATTGCTGATAATGATGTCAACTCTGCATTCCAATCAAAGACTTGAGATCATGAAACAATGAAAGAATATATTCTGACATGATTGGAATTGCTAAAAGTGGAGAGCAATAGAACAATTGTGTCTTGAGGAGTATTCTTTATTGAAGTGCTAGAAAGTGAAGGGGAGATCACTTTCTTAGTCCTTCACTTCAAAATCAAACGGTTCTGAATACGCTCCTACGTGCAATCACTGCTTCCTTTCAGTGAGTGCATACTAGTTGTGGCCACTTTTATTCCTTCATCTCTTCACACTCCCTCCTAATCTCATGCTCACAAAGGTGCATCCTGGCAGCAGTCATTTTTGTTAAGTGCTCCTTCACAAAAATGCGGCTTCTTCAAAAGTGTGGAAAATTATTATTCTTCAATGCTTTACTTATTTAAGGTTTGAGAAGTTGAGAAAATCCTTGAATGTAATTTTTAATTTGGTTAACCACAACCTTTCTTCTTCTTTGTACCCTCTCTCACACAGTTGTGATGCGGCTACTCAGTCTTTTCTTTAAAATATATTATGACATGCATTCTTCAGAATTGTCTGATTTATTCTCTGCTTCTTTTGTTCCGGCTCATGTGACTCATTGATCTAGTGGTCTTCATCAATTCGTTGCTTTGATACCTCGTTATAATACAGCTTCTTATTCCAGTAGCTTCTTCCCAAGAACTGCAGGCTTGTAAAACTCTCTTCCTGCTGATTGTTTTCCTCCTACTTATAGCGTTGGTCTTTTCAAGACTTAAGTGAATGACATTTCATGCCTTTGCAATAATTATCTTTCGTTATTTCTGTTACATATTAGGGACCGTACATCAATGAGGATTAAATTGACTAGTATGAATTTTGACAAGGGTCACACTTAGTGCATGTCATGTTAACCTTAATCTACAAACAGAATCATTCCCAGAGACAGATAATGTAAAGTTCAGGCATGTGGCAGAAGTTAAACAGTAGACAAAACAGTCGAACGATAACAAGTCATGTCATGTTTTTTCGATCTGGGAGAGATAGAAATTTTTTTTCAAATCAGTCTTTCTGTGGATGCTGTGCGAATGAGATACCAACAATAATGGCGAATAATTTAAGCAAAATGTTAAGTCAACGTCTTTGTCTGTGTGTGTCACTCATTTCAGTCAGTTAGGTAGTTAAGAAGTAAATAATTAGCTAAGATAATATTAGTCCTTCTCTCTGGAATGATCAAGTCCAATGTAAACAAGTTTTTGTTATCTCACCCTCTTAAATAATCATATTCTACCCAACTTGCACCACCAACAATCACTAAGCTGTCATCTCAAAGACCACCTTACATTCATTAACCCTTATCGTTGAGTGACTTTCAAGCCTTGATAAGGAGTAACTCTCTTGGAAAAAATAAAAAAAAATTAAAAAAAATAAAACCATTCATGAAAACTCTCAGCAAACGTCTCCTTGTGTCCCCTTTTTTCATGAAAAGAAGCTTAGTTCTATAACAACCACTAGGCAAAATGGCAACAACGCAAAGAACTGAATATAAAAACAAACAAAAAAAAAAGATCAGCATACATAAACACCCAACACACATGTCTAAATAACTTTATTTATTATTGAAAATTTTGAACTTTTTAGCTGTTTACAATCAAATGGCTTCATGCCTTGTCTGGGGTGATTTCCATAAAAAATAAAATAAAATGAACATTCGGATATCTATGTATTTCATAAAGAAATCAAGTGTTTGCTTGTTGAGAGCAAGATGAATGCAAAAGTGAAATAAACAACAATGTAGTTTTCCCATAAGTTCAGATTTTTTTTTAAATATCTCATCTGAAAGTCTCCAATATTTCATCTAAAGTTAAAGTTCTAAATTCTATCTGTGCAATCAATTCTTTAAACTATAATCACAAAATCCTCAAGGGTGTGTGTGATTGGCTGAGTGGATATTCAGGCAGATTATGGGATCTTTTGGAAAGGTATGAATCTCTCCAGTGATTGGTGTGATGAGACACTTATTAAAGATTGGAGATAGCCATTTAACATGCTTGTTTTAGCCATTCGAACCACAAACTAATCACTACACAAGTGATTGCATGTAAATACAAAAGAGCCTAAATCTCAATCATGTAACTTCTACAAACCTTCACCCTCCAGCTATGAGTAAAATACTTATTTGCTTCCAATTAATTGTATATAATAAGTATTGTGTTTTGGCATTAAATGACACCAACATGTTTGAATTGCAGGTTAAAAAAAGAATTTAAACTGAAATCGAGTATTATTCTCACAATGTTTCAACCAACATAACCTCCGACCTTCTTAAGATGCAAACTCAGGAATCTTTATGCTGAACTCGAGAATCTGTGTGAAATTTTGAATGGAATCCCCAGGGTAGCATGCTTTTATTCAGTCAAGTTCTGTCAGATTCGACAGTAAGATTCCTGGGCTCAACAAGATACACCTGAAAAATGTCGGAGCCTTAATTTGTTGAAACTTTGTGAGAATAGCATTCAAGATGAGAAGAGTAGTTAGAATAACCAAAATGATAAAAATTATTAATCCTCATCTCAAAAATTTATTGAAAAATAATTATTTCCACGTGTTAAATTGTTCCAATCTATCATAAAGAAATCCTGATGTTTATAGTGATAAGCGATCAAACTGATTTTTTTTCTATTCAAATATTTATTTTATTTTTTTTGTCAATTGTCCATAGTTTTGGGTATAAGTTCACTCCGACACTTTGTTACTGTTGGGATAAGGCATAGTTCTATTCAGTCATAGCGGTTCATCCTCCCAGGCTTTACCTTCTCTCTTATAAGAAGTTAGTCTTTAGCTAATGCCCTCACAGAGAATGCAGGCAGGACTATTCAAGTATTTATTTCAAGTAAGCCAAAGTGTCTTTTACCTAATGTGCTGATTTTTCAAAATCCCATCTAACATTTTTCAGAGAAGGTAAATATACCTTTTGTCATTTTAAAACTTTAATAAATTCATGTAGATCATTCAATATTCAAGAAACGTTTCGATACCTAATTTTTCCAATCTCTTTAAAAAAAAAAAAACAACAACAACAAAAAAGCATGTAAATAGAAAGAAACGCATACATTTTTAGTTATTTAAAAATAAGTTGTTTTTCATACGGTGTTAAATAAACTGTTATAAAGCAGTTATCTCCCCTTAACTTGCGAGTAGAAATACGAATGTGTTCAAGTGATTTCGGATCATTCTAAGTAATCATAAATCATTTAAAATGAAATACAGTTGAGAAATTAGTAAAAAGCAATTCACTTTGGTTTAACTACTTATTTGTGACATATTTGTATACAAAAAAATAAATAAATAAAATAAAAAAAAAATAAAAAATAAAATATGATCTATAATCATCAAGTTGTTGTAAATATCGGTTTTCACTTTGGAGCCAAGTAGAGATTTTTTTAGTTACAGGAAGACGGAGAAAATTTTAATTTTTGTTCCTAGTCAGAGTGCCCCTTTTCCCCCACATTAAAAACTGACCTTGTGTCTAACTCTGCCATCGTGGGAGAGGCAAGTAAATAAGAACAAAGTGGATACAGAAAATGGTTACTTTACTCAGAACCTATTATTAACCCGTGACAACTTAAAATGCTTTTATTCATATCAAATATTGAATATAAACTTCTTTTTAGGCAAATAGGTCACAAATGAGTATATAAACCAAAATAAATTGTTTTTGACTAATTTCCCAACTGCATTTCTTTAAATTTAATGATATTTAGTTAATTTAATAAACTAATGAGCTTGTCTTTATGATTTATGAAATATATATTCTAGGTAACACAGTGAGTAATGAGGGCACCTTATATTTTTGGTAAAAGTGTTGGTGCTTGTTTAAGATAGAGTCAACAGATTTTTTTCTTTTTTAAATATGTCGTTTTGAGCAAGAACAATATTACTTAATTGTCATGTCGAAAATAGTAATATATCCAAAACTTATGGAAATTCATTGAGTAGAGCAAATGCTATTCTGTTTTAAGTAAAAAAAAAAAAAAAAAAGAAAGAAAGTCTATCACTATAGGTTAGAAATGATGGAAGCCATTACCGTGTAATCTAAAATATGCGTTCTGAGTTATGTCCCACGTGTGCACTCTTCACTGTCTATTTTATAGCATCTAAGAAAAATGCAATTTAACCTAATTTTCTGTAAAAAATTAGTTTTAACTATAAATAGCTTTCTACCTGAGGGTTTTCGTAATTTTTGGATATATTACTATTTTTGGCATGACAGTTAAGTAATATTATCTTTGTTTAAAAGGACATATTTAAAAAAATCAAAAAAAATCGATTCGTCAACTCTATCTTTACAAGCACCAAAATATCGAAATCTAAGGAATTACACTGTTACTGTTTGATCACATCTGTAATGATGATATCTGAAAACCTTACAGCATCAAATTGATTGATTGGAAAAATCAGGAAATCATGATTCAGATGGTTTGGACATGTGTTGAGGTCTGATAATAACACAATCGTGAAACTCAATTTTAAATCAGAAGTCATGAGGAAGCAACCAAGGGAAAAATCAATGATGAGATGGGTTCTGGGCATGACCTTAAAAGACAATGCACAATGGGTTCTGGGCATGATCTTAAAAGACATCCCGTGGTTAGGATCCATTTCGCGGCTATAAGGAATGTGGAGTTATTGCCCTTTAGTTATCATTTCTTTTAAGTCCACTTTGGCCCAGATTGGTAATACCTGTTAGGGCATTTGGTACTACCAGAACAGGCTGTCTGAAGATACTGGGTTCCTGAACAAAAATGCACCAAACATTGATGGTTATTGTTTTTTCTTTTTTTTTTCTCTTTGCAAAACTCAATCATATCCTGCAAAGTCAAATTCAAAAACAACAATTTTATACAACAAAGCAACCGAACTAAACACCATGAATAAATATTTGAAGATATAAAAAACTTGAAGAATGAAAACTTTTTTCCAAAATTACTGGATTTTGCATTAAATATAAACTCGAAAACAAACAACCAAACCAAATCAAATGTGCACAATGACTTCCGTAAAACAGACCTTCACTCGGATCAAGCTTGTGATCATGACAAGTGGGGGGGAAAAAATCCATTATTGCAGATCCCACTATAGCTTGAGACTAATGAAAAGTTAAAACAATAATTCTATACATTATAGATTTTAGATAGCATTTGAAAATAAAAGAAATTTTGGGGTAATATACAGTTTCGACCCCCCCCCCCCATACACACATACACACCTAAATGGTAAAGTTTACAAAGAAAAATTAATCAAATTCAGAAATTAATGTAGTTTGCTTGAAGCTTTGTTTAGTGCATGTATCAAATTACTCAATAGAAGTCAATACAATGCAGAGGTATAACGTATAGACACAAACAAATAAATGAAGATATATAACAGTGGAATGAGCTACACAGATTCATCTACATGTTAATAGGATAGTGTGTGCATTATCTATTTTGTGTGTCACGCTTACATCCGAGTAACTGTCATTTAATTGTTACTGGTCTAGGTGCCCGGCATTGCCCAGGTGTTGGAGATGTGTGTTGAGCAAAAAACAGAAATAAAAAATAAAGTGGCAGTAGGCAGGCAGGCTCGAATCCATACTGCGAAGGAGGAAAACAAAAAAAAGTGATGTCTTTTGCGTCCATCGCCAAACTGGAAGTAGCAAAGGTTTAAATTAAGGCTAGTCAACCGAAAAGAGGGGATGACTTTCGAAAATATCAGCAAAAAAACGACCCCTCCTTATAGAAAAGTGCCCAGTTGAGGATGAAGGAATTCATATATTTAGCCAATTTTTTAATATTCATTGTCCAAAGGGTCAAGGCTCAAAAGGATACCAATCTCGTGAAAATTCATCACCTTTATCAACAGTTTTAGGCATACATACATACATACATACATACATTTAAACAGACAGGTGAGATTTATATTATAGATGCACTTCCATTTCTTGTAATAAATAATTTTTCATAAGTTTTGGTTTTGGTTTCGATTATAGCTGAAGGAACTCAAGTTATATATATATATATATATATATATATATATACACACACATATATTTTTTTCATAAGTTTTGGTTTCAGTTTCGATTCAAGCTGATGCACCCAAGTCATACAGATATATTTTTTTATTTTTGAAATCGCAACTTTATAACATATAAAAATTGATAGAACATTAACTCTAAAATAATCTGCAAGAATTAAAATATCATATTTAAGCATACTTTTCAACCTGGCTACACCGGGCGTCACTGCTAGCTTAGATAAATACTTTTGCAGTTTTAACAAAAGAGCTACAATAATATCAGAGCATCTCCAGTTACGCTAGGCATCAACGGAATACCAATATCAACGCAGCATCGACTATCTTTGTGCAGAGATAACTACTGACAGATCTTCGACAATCTAACGAACTTTCTACTTTTCATTTTCGTTCCCTAAACACTGCCCGATTTTCTTCTACCTATACGGAACGGTGCATGTAATTAAATAAACCCTTTCATTGTTGTTAGAAAAGAGGTTTTCATTTTGTGCAATGATTGTGCATCTCATTTCAAATAGTCGTTCAAGCTCCAAAAGTAACACGCGTGAAAATAGTAAGCCGACGTGAAGTTAGAAACTCCTCTAAAGAAAACAGCCAATAGCTAGAGATGGCGACGATACCAGCCGACCGCACCTGAAGGCACACATTATTAAATACTATAACTCAAAACTAGATAATGAGCAATTTTTTCTTTATTAAATTTTTTTTTTTTTTTACTTGGGAGTCACCATTTATCAAGGATTGAAGGCCACTCGAGGATAGGGGTAAATGAATGTAAGGTGGTAGTGTAGTAATTGTTAATGGTGTAAATTGGGTAGAATTTGATTATTTATGGGGACGGCTCTACAAGAACTTGTTTCCATTGGACTTGAAGGCTACCATGTTGCATTCAACTGGAAAGCAGACCAACGGAACAGTGTTCCACAGCCGGGCAGTTCTAAGAAGGAAGCTCTGTCCAGAGAATCTGCGTTTAGATTTAGGCACAGTTAGAGAGTGGGGGAAATCGTATATAGTGGTCGTAGCTAGGCAAGTTTTTGTGAAAGTTTGGCAAGGGGAACGATAGATTGGAGTTAAGTTGACCACTTGCCATGAAAATAATGATAGAGCAGAGACAGGCTCGCAACGTCTCTTCTGTGAGATAGAGGTTGCAGGAAAGAGAAAAGGGCATCACCTATTAGGTTGTCTCTAACTTATGTAAAAAATTTTTAATGTGGTGGGAAAAGTTTGGGAGGCACAGGTCTAAAGAAAATCAAATTACAATTTTTCCTAGACCTCCTACTTAAAAGATTTGGCCATAGTGTAGGGGTAGGGGGTAGTCCTTTAGCAGAATGTGTGTGTGTGTGTGTGTGTGTGTGTGTGTGCATATATATATATTTCTGTAGAAATATATTTTCTTATAATATATATCAATCCTTATATAATAATATATGAGCTTCTTATATATATATATATATATATAAGTTTTCCAAAGAAGAAACAAAAATAGAGATTTGTTGGCCATGTTGATTTTATTGTCATCTTAGCATATTTTCAATCACTTCAGCAAACAATGTCCTCTAGGTGACAATGTTTGACAAGTTTATTGGAAACAGGGTCCATCAATCCGTTTATATCTACATGCAAATAAATAAAAAAAATGTTACTTTATTTATAGTTAACTCAACAGACATTTCAACACAAAAACAAAACTTGCGCTTTTTGATACAAGAAAGTTAACGTTATTTTTCCTTTCTCGTATTACAACTCAAATGAATCACACTTGACTATCCTATTCAGCTGATAAAATATTTACTATATTAGAAAGGGGATGGGGTGATGGTAGTGGTTTTAAGATTGGTAGGCGATTAATGTGCAGGAGGAGGGTTAGGGATGCTAGGATAGGTATTTAGTTCTCTCCCACTGCAAGAACTGTGACACCAAGATTGGAAAGTGAGATTAAGAATTCAGTCCCACCCACCCCCCGAGGAGGGGGCACTTTCACCTGTAAAAAGTGCTTTGTCAGCTTTGCCTCCCCTCCCCAGGAAGGACGCCTCAAATAATTAGCAATAAACTAACCCTTCTCAAAGCAGTGCTAGGAACTTGCAAAGTGGCCTCTTATTTATTTTTGGAATTGCTTTCAAATTCTGTTTGGGGCTCTAAATATCTAGTTACCAGATGGAGATAGAAGGTTATACATAATGGTCAAAGTACCTACTACTTAGCAAGTTCCTAGCACCCTTAATCCTCCTCCTCCTCCTACTCCTATGACAAGGTGGGGTGGGGTGGGAGAAAAGTGCCAGTGTCTATCCTCCATAAAAAAAAAAATCGGGAAAAAAATGAGTGTTCTTTCTTTTTCCCTTGGTTTTTTTTTTCCGATGGCATTCTGGCAAAATTTTATTCTTTAGCTAATTTTTGACTGTGAAACTCATTTGGAGTTCTGATGAGACACGGAAATGTTGAAATGTTGATCGATTAACACAGACTCCTTACAAGGTTTATACAATTTTATTTAATCGTATAATTTTCTTTATTTATGCAAACATTATTTCCTACATATGTGCATACATGTTTCAGCTGTGATTTTCTTTTGAAATCTAGCGTCACCAGGCCACTAGTCTCAACTGGTTTTAAGTGCAAATTCCCACATGAGACCAGTTGAGTAGTCTGATGATGCTGGATAGAAATCACAGCTGAAATATGTATGCATATATGTAGCCAGCAATGCTTGTATAAATAAAAAAAATTATTTAAAAAAAATACAGTTCTGCTTGTTATTGTTATTTTATAACCATCGGAGCATTATTGGAATAATATATAGGAAACTACAGCAATACAATCATTACATATATATCCACATACTTTGAAAGACATACACATGTATACTCAAGCATACACATATATAAACTCTCAAAAATGTATGTACATATACGCTGATGCACATACCTATAAATATATACTCCTCTATGCTCACACACACACACACACACACACACACACACACACACACACACACACATATAAAGCTGGTTTGCCAGGACACTATATATACAAATGTAGACAAATTTGGGCATATTTTATTGGTTTGAAAATATGTTCTTTTTTACCAATTGTCATAAAATTTTAACCATATTATATTCTTCAAAAAACCTGCAAATTTTCGTGTAGTTTCGTCCCATAGAACAAAAGATATGAGCATTTAAATATTCAATTTGGTTACTAGTATAGAGATATCCATATTTATATATATATATATATATATATATATATATATATATAAACAGTGCGTATGAACGAAATTATTAACAAGTTTACATTTTTCTTAATATTCAAAGAACGAGTAAATAAAAATCCATGAAACTTTGAGAAAGTGCCTACAATACTATTCAGCTACTTCAGTCAGAAAATAAAAGTATTTAACGCAGTATGAGCGAAATTATGGCAGAAGATAGGAATATCTGTTGCTTTCAGTGTGTCGAGTTATTAACGAGGTTGAGAAAAAAAACACAATATACCCATAACTTGTTTATTGAAATAATTTTGAAACATTAAATGAACTAGTAAAAATTCTTAGAACACAATAACTACATAGCAATTTCTATGTTGACATAATTAGTAGGGGATATGCGATCCTTTTTTATGAATGATGTGAAAAACATTGTGGCTTTTATGAAAGACGTTGGTCCACAGAATTAGTCAAATTTGTGATTTCGTCAACAGTTATTCCTTACAATACCTCTTGGAGAGTATCCCACAACTCATCTTTGCTCTTAAATTGGCGTCCACTTGCATAGAGGCGTCGCTTCATGATACTCCAAAAGTTCTCAATTCGGTTCAAATCTGGCAAATTTGTAGGCCACTCCATCTTCCGTAGGCCAAAGAACCCCAATTGTTGCAAATACTCTTTGCTTTTGTTTGCTGCATGCAAAAGAAGCATTATCCTGCATAAAAATAATAGTTCTTCTGAACGTCAACCTTTGCTTCTTCAGCTATGGTTCAAAGTGCTCCTTCAGAAAAGCTATGTAAGCATTTGACATCATTTTTACGCCTTCTGGGACTTTCCATGTGCCAACTAAAGTACCTCCAATAATCCCAGCCCAAATCATTATCCCACCACCACCATGTTGGCACCTTAAACGCTGATGAAGATGTCGTCCATCTAGGACCCATCTCTTGCTCCAGCCATCTGGGCCATCAAGAGTGACATGCACTTCATCCGTAAACAAAACTTTGGAAAAATCTGTTTTCATGTTGTCCTCTGCCCATTTCAATCGGTTTTGTATCGGATGTTGCTTTAATGGGGGCTGTCGCAGGCTTAACAGACTTTGCTACTTCTTTCAGAAGGCGACATCGAGTACCTTTTGAGACATTCTTCAATCCGGCTTGGTCAAATACAGTTCAACTTATCTGCCCAGGGTTCTTAACAGCTTCACGTTTAATTGGGAGTAGAGAACTGTGTGAAACAACTCTAGATTTTCCTTTATTAGCTCTCTTACGTATCTTTGTAGGGTCCTTGACAAAGTTCTTCACAGTTTGATGGTATTTTCCTATCATTTTCGATATTTTGATGGTAGTTTTACTTTTTGCTAGCTGTTCTGTAATAGCACTCTTTTTAGAACTAGTCAAACCACCTTTATGACCCATTTTATTGACGAAACAAACTGCCTTGTTAATAATTTGACACACCTCAAATACCGTGGATTACGCAATTACGATGGCAAGTTGTTATATTATGCGAAACAGTACGAAAATTTCACAGTACGCGCAGCTCAGCATTGCCAATGTTTCCGAAGCTTTTGCTACAAAACTACTGGTAAGTTTCTGAAACTGGTAGAAAAATGTTATTTCGTTAATAATTTGACATGCAGTGTATATAGATAGATAGATAGATAGATAGATAGATAGACCACCGTTTTTGACAATTTTATAAGTTCCAAATCTCAGTGACTATTGATCAAAATTTAACAAATAAAGGCTCGTTGGAAAGGTAATGACCTTACTTGTGTAGTGAGCTATGTGATATTTGCCCTTAAAGTAACATATTAAGGGGATCATCCATGATGCGGAGCCTATTTTTGGCATGTTTTTAAAGCCATAAAATGTTTCAATCATAATTATTTGTTTTCCTAGTTTTGCATATGAATTATAAAATATCTGATATTTCCTCAAAACCTCTGGCCTTGATGGAGGGGAGACTAAAACTTGCTATGGTTTCAAATGATCTGAAATAACACCAAGGGGGGACTTGATTCCAAATATTTCTTATGTTATATCTCCCTTCTCTGGTTTTCATACATAAAATAAATTTCATAGTGTATAAAGATTATTTGATACTGGAGATATTCATAATCGTACCCTATTTCCAGAAGAGGGGAAATATAACATATGAGAAATATTTGGAATCAAGTCTCCTCTTGCTGTTATTTCAGATCATTTGAAACCATAGCAGCAAGTTTTAGTCTCCCCCTTCATCAAGGCCAGAGGTTTTGGGGAAATATATATATATATGATTACTTTATTTAATCACATAAATTAATATACGAATATATAATTTTATGCGTGAATTTTTCAGTATTTACTTTAACAGTGCTCAATACATATGTAGAGCTTGGTAGTAAGTTAGGAAAATATATATGGCAATTAAGCTACACAGAATACTCTGTGTTTCATTCTCGTGAGAATAAGCCTGAGCATAAGCCTGACTTAATTGCTATATATATTTTCATAACTTACTATATATATATATATATATATATATATATATATATATATATATATATATATATATAATATAAAGCTGAACGTCTGTGTGTGTGTCTGGTCATGAATAGGCTGCTATATGGTTAACTATTATAGAAAACTGATCACATATAATGACAGAAGATGTATCGAGACACAGGAATGGGTATGTTTGATCTGGCATAATGATGATTCATTAAAATTGTGGGGTCTGCATACACGCCTGGTCAACAAAGTATGGAAATAAAAAATTTAAAAATTAAAAAAAAAACGTTTACAAGTGTTTCTGATATAGATGTACATGAGAATACTTTGATAAGTATGTTTTAACTTAAACAGGGATGGTATAATAAAATTGTGGGGTCTGCGTTCGCGCATAGCCTCCATAGAATGGAAATAGGCACAAACTTTAATAAAGACTTTTCATATCTATCTGCGTAAGTATACTTTGATAATTATGTTTCAGTTTGAAGAAATATGGTATAATAAAATTATGGGGTGTTTGTTCGCGCCTGACCTCCATAGAATGGAAATATGTCACAAAGATTAACAAAGTTTTTTAATATAGATCCACAGAATATTGTGATAAGTGTTTCAGTGTGAGCAGGTATGGCATAATAAATTATGGGTTTTATCTATTTTATTTTTACTTTCATCATATTTTGCTTTGGTTTTGATACCCCCAAATTCGAAGCTCTCTCTTTACAACCCTTCCTTTTCATAACCTATCATACTTTCATACATCAGAGTCCATTTTCTGTAGGCTGTTTTTGAACCCAGTCAACGACGGGTACTTTTGCTAGTATATATATATATATATATATATATATATATATATATATATAGTAATTTATAAAATATATATGTCGATTAAGCTACACTGAATATTCCGCATTTCATTCACTCTAGGATTCTTCAGGCTTATGCGCATAAGCTTGAAGAGTCCTAGAGTGGATGAAACGCGGAATATTCAGTGTAGCTTAATCGCCATATATATTTTATAAATTACTAACTAGTTCTACTTACGTATTGAGCATTTTGAAGTAAATACTTAAAGTTTACGCATAAATTTATACTTTTGTATATTAATTTTATGTGAGTAAATGAAGTAGTTATATATAAGTGTAGAATGTTGATATTTTCATTGAACATTATATATATATATATATATATATATATATATATATATATTCCAGTGTGTCTCTTCTTTACCTTTCACCAAGGTCATAAATAAATGTTCAATGAATATATCAACATTCTACACTTATTTTACAAATCATAATGTTTCTTATTTTTTCACCCAATTTTGATTGTGAACAAATCATAAGGGCACGATATGTTAAGGTTCAAATCAAGTTGTATACAGTCCTGTAAACATAAGTTTATGGCACATTGACGTAAGGTAACTCGTTGGATTTTTCATTACAAATACATCGAAGAAAGCTAAAGTGGAATTACACTCTCCTTCATATTTTAACGTAGAATGCATGCTACTGAGTAAAAGGAATTTATTTGCCTCCATTTGATCAATGAAGAAGCAAAATGCGTTGTCTACAAGGCTTAGTAGACTAAGGGTTTTATAAGCTCAAATTCTTCTCATAAAAACCCACAAAACTTTTGTCATTATTAATCCCAAGACAGCCCATATATACACTATCTATTTGGCTATATATTACATTGTTAAAACTGTATTCAGTGTATGCAGCAGCAAATTTCATGAACTTAAGAGTATGTTGTGTGAGCTTTTTCTAGTGTTACACAAGTCTATTGTTGTAGAGAGAGAGAGAGTAAAAAAGTCAATCCAGGCCATGGAGAGAGAAAGTGTGTAAGGTGTACATACTGTCTGTTAGCTCTTGCCCCACACATAGTAGCAGGGGATGTGGAGCGCATGGGTGCGTGCCCCGAAAGGGAGTGGTCGGTCCGTTGACCGCCCAGGTTGGGGGCCGAATTGAAAAGGAGGAAACAGCTCAAGTCTCTAGCTTTTGTAGTTGTTTCCGGCGTCCTTTGTACATGTGTGGATTTCCTTTTAAGGGGAAGGGGAAGTGACATTGCCCATGTGTGCGTACGTGTGCGTGTATGTATGCATACATGTGTGTACGTTGGCGTGTGTGTGCATGCACATGAATGTGAATGTATGTACGTGAACATGAATATATGTACGTGTGTGTACGTGCACATATATGTTTGTGTGCGCGTATGTGTATGACAAGAAATGTGGTTTGAAATGTGAACGTGTGTTTTTGTGTGAGACTAGAAAAGGCTCGCACAATGTTTTCAGGAATGGAAGGGCGACAACTTTAAAAAAGTGTTGGGGGGGCGCATATAATGAACTAAATTTAACGTAAATATAGCACCTACACGTTGATTGCGCACCCCCCTTCCCCAAAAAATATTAGATATTTACATTGGCGAGACGGGGCGGCCCAGACAATTGACTTTACAAAATCTTTTCTTTTTTTTGGATTATAAATAGACTGTCGAAAACACTGTTTTTTCATAAAACAAAATTATATATATATATATACACATGCACGTGCACAGGCGTACACACACACACACACACACAGGTGTGTAAGTGTGATCAACCGAATAGGTTAACTTTGTAAACACACACACACAGACACACATACATACACACACATGGGTGTAAGATTTTCGACTGATAGTTTCCAATCCTAAAAATAAATATTGCTATCCATATTTTTTTATTTTATGTATGACGGTGTTTTATATTTTTTATTTGGCGGGTGGGATGACATTTCCACCATTGAAACAAAATCATTTAACATTACCACTTTCCTAGATTTTCGGTGGTGCTAAAAATGAAAATAACATTTACAATTACTGCCAATGCATACTTACCAAGATATGAGGAAATGTTGGTTTTAAAAAAGTGTGATGGGCAGGTCACTTTCCTGTAATAATTTTACTTAAAATAAGCACCCACTTTATAGCCATCTGTTTTGGTGGGGGGGGGCAGCAACGTACAATGAACTCAATTTAACATATACTGAGCACCCACACGTCAACTGCCCCCCCCCCAAAAAAAAAAAACAGATATTAAATGTTTCCAGTTGCGGGAGGTTGCGGCTCAGACAATCGACTCAAAAATAAAAATCAATCAAACAAAAATAAAAAATTAAAAAAAAAAACTTTCTTCTTTTTTTAAATAGAATGTCAAAAACCCTTTTGTTTATAATACAAAATAATCACACACACACACACACACACACACACACACACACACACACACACACACACACACACACATACATTTGATGTTGACCCATATGAAAACTTCTAGTGAATTAATAATAATATACGTTTCAAGAGGTTTATACCTTCGCAGTCCCCTCCCCCTTAGAGGTGCACTTAGAAATTTGGGAACATTTCCATTGTCTTCTCCTGTAAATAGTTTTACATAAGAATACACTTTTATATTTCATGTAGATTCTCTCATCCTTCTTTCTATAGGAACTCATAGCCATCACACACACACACACACACACACACACACACACACACACACACACACACACACACACACACACACACACACACACACACAGATACAAGTGTAAGATTTTCAACCAATAGTTTCCAATTCTAAAAATAAATATTGCTACCTGTAATTATTTTTATTTTCTTTCTGAGAGCGTTTTATATTGTTTTTTTTGGGGGGGGGGGCAGAGGAGTGGACATATGTATATTTCCACCATCGAGAAAAATCATTTAACATTACCAGTTTTGTAGGTTTTTGGTGACGCTGCAAACGAAAATAACATTTACGATTACTGCAAATGCGTAGTTGCTAATATATGAGGAAATGTTAGTTTTAAAAAAGTGGGTGATCATTTTCCTCTAATAACTTTACGTAAAATGAGCACTCACTTTATGACCACCTGTTTTGGTGGGGGTGGGGGGTGCGGCAATGTACAATGAACTCGATTTAACGTACAAAATAATAAATTAATGACATAACGATTTCTTTGTCTTAAAGAGAATGTGAAAAACACGGTTTTTAAATCGAATCAAGTAATGTATTTTTAAAAAACTCAATCTTGCAATAAAAAATTATGTGTTAATTTGTTTGTGTCTTTGTGTTTGTGCATGCATGTTTATGTGTGCGTGTGCACACACGTATATGTGTGTGTATGTGTGAGTGCGCAATCAAGTACGCAACGTGTATATATATATACACGATTGTGTAAATATATGCACAAAAAAAAAACGCATGTGCACACGTTTTCCATTTTACTGCAATGTAGTTTGTTTTCAAATCAAAAAGAAGGGAACCGTATTTTTGACATTATTTTCAGCGAGACACAGGAAAACAAATATAGCATCGCACAACTGGGAAAAAAAAAAGAAAAAAAAGGAAAGGAAACGTACAATACGATATATATGTATATAGTAGATATATGTAATAAATATTTTTTTCAGTAAAATATTTGTCAACTGAGAACTGGTATTGTACTAATGTTATGGAAGGTGCGTATAGTGTAGCCATATTTCAATATGATAACGCATTCGGTAATGTAGGCAAGAATGGGATTCTAGAAAAATAGAATCTTCTGAGCTCAGCCAATAGGAATGGGCGGACAATGTCTCAGGAGGCATTAGTAATTATGTATAGGGAGAAGAGAAGGTTATGTTTAGTTTATGTATGTCATAAGAAGTTAAGAGCAGTAAACTACGGACATCATAGGAAAATTAAGAATAGTGGTAGCAGTGGTAGGACTTAATAAACAGAGAGAAAAATAGGAACTTCTTCCTTGGTAACAAATGGTAACAATTACATTTATGTACAGACGCAAAACCATACACACACACATACACTAATGCAAACACAGATATACACAGACCAACGACCATAGATAAATCTACAAATCTTACATATATTTATGTATGGTCCTGGATATGACCTTAAACTATATCCGATGGTGAGGCCCCAGCTTGCGGGCTTTGGGGAGTGTGGAGCCACCCTTTAATTGCCATTGCTCCCAGGTCCACTCTGACCCAGAGTGGTAGTACCTGTTAGGGTTCCAACTATGGGTTAAATAGAAACCGACTTAAAAAAACAAAAAAAATATACTCTATTAAAAAATTGTTCTTCAAAATCACTGGATTCGGCATTAAATAACCTGAAAAGGGTTGATATGCCGTAAAACAAAAACAAACAAACATATTTATGTATGATGAGGATAATGGAAATAATATTCCGACAAAATAGAGAAATAAAAAGGAACAAAATGAGTTATGTGTTCATCCACGTTTTGTCTTGTTCCTTTTTATTTCTCTATATTTATGTATGCATATGGGTGCACATTTGAAGGCTTACAGAAATATATATATGCGCATAAATAAGTACATGTGTGGTTATAAATCCAGGATATGTTTTATTGCGTTCAACTTACATTACTCAGTATCAAAAGGACAGCGTTTAGTTTCTTAATAAAACTTAGGAAATATATATGCGCATAAATAAATACAAGCATTAACATACAAAATCACATGAAATTCCTACAGTTACATTCCAATAAAACGTAGCTTTTAAACCTAACATAAGGATGTAAGACAATGTTGTATATTAGGACCCTATGCCAGTAAGTATAGAATATGTTAACTAGTACAAATTTTGGTGAGGGTTATATAGTACATATCAGGATAATCTGGCAGAAAACGGAAATAGACTCAACTACAGCTGGTGTGATTGAAGCGAGATGGGGGGGGGGTCAAAGGTTAGTTCCCTAGATATAATGTGTACGTGTTAACTGATATAACATAGAAATGACGTCATGTATTCAGGTGGGAAGGACAGAACAGAGTTTCTGGTCAGTCAGAGTCAGGAAGTGAGAGAGGTGGCAATGTAGAGAGAATCTAAGTGAATGTCGCTTCGAGACTCTGCTCATGTGTCGTCCATCTTAAAACTGTTAGAAAAACAAGTTAAGAAGTAATTAGAACTAGCAGGAACAAGGAGTCCCCTGGTCATAAAAAAAAAAAAAAAAAAAAAAAACGGAACTTGCATGCCATCAGCCAGAAGCGAAACTAAAAGGAAAATTTTATAAACAAACAAAAAATAAAAATAAAATGGCGTGTGCTGGGCATGAACTCGCATAACTTAAGTTTGTAAGCGAACGCGTTATCGACGGGATCACGATGACACAGATGTTATGATACTGCAAATTTATCTTTTTAAAATGAAAGAACGAAACGACCATTTGAGCATGCGCAGTTTATAAACAGCATCAGAAGCAAGGTATTTACCTGACTCCCTTCAAACAAAACAACATTTCTACATGAAATAATTGACGATATTTCCCAAATTTTCGATATTGTGTGTCCGAGAGATTTCTCTTTCTAATAGTACCACGTTTGTGCGACTTTGATGCGAGTGAGAAAATTTTTAGCAGACCCCCCCCACACACACACACACAGATGTTAGCCCTTTATATAATAGACTATCAGGGGGTGCCTGGCATTTCCCGGTCATTTAAATTTTTTTAAATTGTGACAGTGGTGGGAGGGAAAAAAAAAGTGTGGCAGATGGGCTTGCGTTGCCAGGTCATAAAAAAAAACAAGACTTGGGTTACATCAACCAGAAGTGAAACCAAAAGCAAAATTTTGTAAGTAAAAAAAATTAAAAAAATGACATATGCTGGGCGCGAATTTGCATAACTTAAGTTAGTAAGTGAATGTGTTATCGATGGGACCACGAAGACACAGATGTTATCACGTTGCAAATTTAACCTTTTAAAACGGAAGCATGTAACGATGGTTCGCGCAGTTTGCAAACAGTGTTGAAACCAAAGATTTTATCTGACCCCTCTTCAAACAAAACAACATTTTTATATGAAATCATTGACGATTTTTTCCAATTTTTCGATATTATGTGTCCGAGAGATTCCTCTTTCTAACAGTGCCGTGTTCATGCCAGTCTGATGCGGATGGCAAAAGTTTTAGCAGACATACAAACACACACACGCACACACTAACACACAGAGATTTATATAATAGATTAGATAGATATTATTCTCTCCTCCCATGAACAACCTTTCTCTACATAAAACCTTTTAAAGCCAACAATTCTCCATTGTATTTCTATGCATGAACAGCTTCGTCTTTAGTTTAACAGAAAATCAATAACAACAAGGAGGGGGGAGGTCATGGCTTCCGCTTGGAAAAGCGATGATTGGAGAATCAAGACCAGCAACTGCGCACGTATACATAAAAAATTTATTTAATTCGTCTAGTTACTTGATCGCTCACAAGTGAAAACATACATCATACACCCGAACGAACAGTTGGGAATGACAACTACACTATTCACTATGACTACATAATCCCTACTGCTACATATCTTGAAAATGCAGCTGTTAAACCAGATATAGTGATTTGGGACAGAGCAAACAAAAAAGCGACCGTAATAGAGGTCAGTGTACCCAATGATACAGGGCTTAACAGAGTTGAGAGGGAAAAGATTACAAAGTATCAAGGACTTATGTATGATATGAAACGAAATTGGAAATTAAAAGACGTTTCAATTATACCAGTCATCATAGGAGCAACTGGGCTTATGAAAAAGAACTTTAAAAAGTACATAGCAAGCATACCCGGTGAACCAAGTGCAAGTGAAATACAAACGATTGCACTGAAAGGGACGGCTAGAATCCTGAAAAGATCTCTTGGTTGGACTCACTAAAATAGGGGTAAATGTCAGACATCTGGTTGGATGTCCCATCCCCTAGAAGAAAAAGTTTAAGAAAAATGAAAAAAAAAAAAAAAAGGGAGAAAGTGCAAAAGTGCAAAAGACTATGTGTAAACTGTGTAACATTTAAAATGTTGCAATAAGATAGAGAAGGAAGCAACCTTAGTAGAAGCTAGGGTCCCCAATTATACTGGGTTAAGCAAAACTGAAAGGGAAAAGATAACGAAATACCTAGGTCTTATGTACGACATGAAAACAAACTGGAATCTTAGGAAAATCTCCATCGTTCCTGTAATTATAGGAGCATTTGGACTCATGAAAAAGAATTTCAAAAACTACCTGGCAAATATACCCGGTGAACCAAGTGCAAGAGAGATGCAAACAATTGTACTTAAAGGGACGATCAGAATGTATAAAAAATCTCTCGGTTGGAATGCATGAGATAACAGGTGGGTGAATTTCTGGCTTCCCGTAGGATGCCCTATCCTCAGCTAAAACAAAATAAGAGAATTGGGTGGGGGGGGGGGGAAGGAGTTCTATACAGTACTGAGTATATGATTTTCTGTAAATTCATATTTGTGCTTTTTTTTCTAAACTTGATACACATGTGCATGTGTGTGTGTGTGTGTGTGTGTGCACGTGTGTATGTGTATGCGTTCGAATGCGGATGTAAATGTGCTTGAAAAAGTGAAACTATCCTTACATTTAAGCTAGTTTATTTTCTCCCGCCTGTTTTTTTTTTTTTTTTTTTTTTTTTTGCTCATCCATCATTCATTAAGCCAATCCTTTCAACCGCAAAAAAAAAGAAAAAAAAAAAAAGAAAAAAACGTGGTTGTTGTAACCGATATTTAAAGACAGGCCAATAATAACCCAACTCAAATAAATGATATCTTATATTTCAATTCAAACTCTTTACAAAGCAATAACGGGTCTCTTTTTTGGAGGGAAATAGTAAAAAAAGAAAATAACTGGAACACACACACACACACACACACACACACACACACACACACACACACGTGAAATTATATATAAACATTAGGAAATCCCTACGCAAATTAAGAGTCAGAATTATTGAACCCTTGACGAGATGAGTAACATTACTGAAACATTGATTAATCACTGCATAAGTATTTTTTGATTTTTATATAATTTTACTCATAATAGCTCTACAGATGTATTGAGCACTTTTGAAAAAATATTGTCTTTTAGTTCAATACATTTGAACTTATTTAATCTTATAAATATATATAGGGGTAGGGGCAGACTGTCAGCTCAACTGTTGAGTTTTGAAGCACTTGCTTATCTAGCTACACTGTGATGATGTAGAACCAGCGAAACAGTGGTGTTGGTGTACTGGTGTGGTGTGTGGATACCAAGTTAAAGGTATTCAAGAAGGAAAACTTGTGAATCAAAACGAAGTTATAAGAGTGCTCAATAACAAGAGCAAAATATAATATTTTTTATTCATATCGACAAATATCATCTGTAGAGGTCTCTAGTTACTTATAACTGGCTGACCGAAACATACTCATGAATGTGTAGCGACATATAAATGCTTATGTAAAACAAATAAAAAGCATGTCTTGCCCTACGTCGGTATTGCACACTCTTGTATTAACTTCGTTAAAACTTTGTTGGTTGTTTCATCTCTGGAAAATATGAACCTGGAAAAACACACGCACACGCACGCACACACACGCACACACACACACACACACACACACACACACACACACACACACGTGTGAGTGTGAGGGAAATCAGATTAATGCAATTCCATGCCCCAATTTTGAACTAATATAATAATAATAATATAATAATGATAATAATAATAGTAAGGCTTACACTAATAATGTACCCTATTAATTTGTTGTACAAGGTGTCCAAAAAGTTACTGAACCTACCCCTGATTTTCGTAAAACAATTTCACAACTTGCGTACGTTGTCCAATGCTATATTTATCCATAATTAATTTCCAAAATATTATCTGCAAAATATCAGAAATAGAGAAAAAATAATAATCATTAATGGTAATATGACAAAGATTTTCACCCATTCAGTGACTTTTTGGACACCCTGTAGTATGAGTTGATGGTAATATTAGGGAAGAAAATGTGTTTTGTAATAAACAAATACTACTACTAATGATAACAATAAAAATATTATCATTAATATCCTGTTAGTAATCGTGAGTTTCCATTACTACATTACTACAACTATTACTACTACTACTACTACTACTACTACTGTTACTGATAGAAGTCATATTAAGATGAAGAAGAAATAAATGAATAAACAAATTTTGAAGAACGAAACGTGAGCAATGAAAGCGATAAATTTATTTGTACCTATTTACTATGCCTCCCCACGGGACAGAGTTAGACACCAGGGTCGTTTTTTAACGTGGAGAAAAGGTACAAAAATAAAAATTGTCTCAGTCGTGAAGGATTTCTCCTCCACCGAAAGAGAACAAGAAAATGAAGTGCAGCATCTGAAGAACAGATACTACACTTTGATCTTGACCAAAAGGCCATTTATTTGTATGGAAGGAATAAACAATTATATTAAGCCAACGAAGAAGAAGATGAAGAAAAGGAGAGGAAGATACTACTACTACTACTACTACTACTACTACTTGCAATCTCTTTCCCACAGAAGAGACGTTATGAGCCTGTCTCTGCTCTATTGTTATTTTCATAGCAAATGGCAAGCGCTCATCTGAGCTCCAATCTATGGTCCCTCCTTGCCAAACTTTCACAAAAAAAGTACTCGACTAGCTACAACCCCTATCAACAATTTCCCTTACTCTCTATCCGTGCCTAAATCTAAATGCAGCTGCCATGAGCAAAGTTTTTTTTCCTAGAACTGCCCACCTATGGAACACTGTTCCACTGGCCTGCTTCCCAGCCGACTACAAGATGGTATAATTCAAATCTAATGTAAACAAGTTCTTGTTGAGCCGTCCCCATAGATAATCAAATTCTACCCAACTTACGCCCCTAACAATTACGGCACTACCACCTAACATTCATTAACTCTTATCCTCGAGTGGCTTTCCGGACTTGATACATGGTGATTTCCTTGTAAAAAAAAAAAAAAAGAAGACAAAGAAGAAGAAAAAGAAGCGAAAAGAAGGAGAAGAACTAGCTGTGACTGATGCAAAAGTAAACACAAGCATAGGCTTTAACAATATGTTAGTATGCGAGTGTGAACATCTGTCACTATGTTGGTGGGAGGTTGCAGTAAAGGGAATGGTATGAAGGGGAGCTTAGTCTTATGTAAGAGTATAAACTTAGAATGATGCAAAACATTCGTACATGTAGTCTGTGTGTCGATGTGCATTGTTGATCTTGAATGGTTGGTTGGTTGTTTTTGTTTTACGGCATATATACTCTTTTCGGGTTATTTAATGCCGAATCCAAAGATTTTGAAGAAAATTTTTTTTAATAGAATATATTTGTTGTTTTCACGTCGTTTCTATTTAACCCATAGTTGGGACCCTAACAGGTACTACCACTCCGGGTCAGAGTGGACCTGGGAGCAATGGCAATTAAAGGGTGGCTCAACACTCCCCAAAGCCAACAAACTGGGGCCTCACCACTGGATATAGTTTAAGGTCATATCCAGGACCCCCCATTGAGGGACTTTTACCCTCTGAATGGGGGGCAGTCGGCGTATTCTAATGCCCCACCGACAGGGCCCGATCTTGAGTGTAGTTTGTCTCTATAGCAATTATGTAAATATGAACTAGTACTAGTGTCTCTATTTATAGTAATTATGTATAATTACCAGTGGCGGCTCGTGCCTGAGATTAGTGGGGGTGCTGCTTCAAAAATTTTACGTATTTTTTTAATATCGTGTAAAGGAATTCGAATATATAAATAAATATTTAATCAAATAATAAACAAACATTCAAATAAATATTCAATTATATAACAAAGACAAATAATCAATCAGAAATGGATAATACGCAAAAACTTTTTTATTAAAAAGATTTTTTTTAAATTATGTACACTTTACAGAATAAAAAATAATATATATATTTATTCCTTTTAAACTTTTCAGATTAAATAAAAGTTTGCGTTTTTTTTTTTTTGTTTTTTTTGCAAACAAACGAAAAACATTTTTAAAAATAACTTATTTTTTATAAAAACAAAAACGAAAAACTTTGAAATTCACCTGCCTCCCTACGAGGGTTAATTTAGGAGTTTAATATTTGAAAATAGCGTTTTATTTAATAACAGTTTTATTTACAAAATTTATTTTTAAAGATGTATTTATAACAAAACGTATTTGTAAATAAAATGCAAAATAAAAAAGTTTACATTTTTATATAGTGAGCAAACAGACAAAAATATTTAAAGATACAAAATTTTATTTACAAATCTTTGAACAACTTGCTTTTTATATAAAAAGAACAAACTTGGCTATTTACTGACCTTCCCATGCCGGTAAAGATCGACATAAAGTGGAGATTTATTATAAGAAAATAGGATGTCATATATAAGCATCATAAAACATCGAATTTTAATGTAGCTTTCTTCCCAAAAAAACAAAAAAATAAAATTGTCTCAGTCCAGAAGGATTTCTAATTACTTTTTTTTAATGCGTATTATCTGACCCATCTACTAACAAATTCAATGTAAAGTTTAAAAATGCATAATTATAAAAAACTGTGTTTTTTTTTTTACTTACAAACACATTTTAATTAAAAAATCTTGTGTAAAAAATCCATTTTTCAAAGTGTAAAACTTCTAACATTGTCCTTGTCGGAGGCAAATAAATGCTAATTTTTTTATATCTAAAACATACACGTTAAAAAGATTTCTAACTAAAATGTATTTTCAACATAAACTGTTTCTTCGCTTTTTTGCTTCTAGGAAAAAATGTAAACAGTTTTTTTTGTAAAGTTTAGTTGTTGCAAAATAAATAGCATTTAAAACTACTTTAAAGAAACAAACAAAAAGGCAGGTAGATGGAAAAGTAACATTATTTTTATGGTAAGATTTATTTATTGTATATTTGGTTTTTACCCTTGGCCGCATGTTAGCTCCACTGCTAAATTCCCGAATACTTTTAATAAATAAAAATAAACAGTTTCTGCATATTATATATTTCCGTCTGCTACCGACTTAAATCGCAACGCTAAAAGTGTGCGTATTTAAAAAAAATAGCACAATATTTTATGTACAAGAACACGTTATGTGCAGATTTTAATAATAATTTTAAAAAATATAAGTAAACCTCCTTTTTTTTTTCAATAACAATGTTATCATATCTATACAGGCGCACACTCTAAGCAAACAACGAATTTCACGACACGGAACTGCGCCAAGCGACAGTTCCTCAAAAGGCTTTCATCGGCTGCCTAAGCGTCTAATCCGCGCATGCGTACAAGAGAATTTCATTAAGAAAGTGTAACTGTGAATTTCACAGCTCCAAGCAAGTTTTATTTTTGTTATTATATGCATTTGGAGATACCGACATTAAAGTTAATGATTTTATAATGTACACATAGAAAAAATAAAATAATAATAATAATAATAATAATAATAATAATAATAAATTATAAACAAACGTATTATTTTTAATTTTATCATTAATATTGTGTAGAAATAACTTGGGGGTGCTGCAGTCCCACAGCTCCATGCACGAGCCGCCACTGATAATTACATGCAAATATGAACTGGTACTAGTGTCTCTATTTATAGTAATTGTGTATAATTACATGTAAATATGAACTGGTACAAGTGTCTCTATTTATAGTAATTTTGTATAATTACATGTAAATATGAACTGGTACTAGTGTCTCTATTTATAGTAATTGTGTATAATTACATGTAAATATGAACTGGTACTAGTGTCTCTATTTATAGTAATTATGTATAATTACATGTAAATATGAACTGGTACTAGTGTCTCTATTTATAGTAATTGTGTATAATTACATGTAAATATGAACTGGTACTAGTGTCTCTATTTATAGTAATTTTGTATAATTACATGTAAATATGAACTGGTACTAGTGTCTCTATTTATAGTAATTATGTATAATTACATGCAAATATGAACTGGTACTAGTGTCTCTATTTATAGTAATTGTGTATAATTACATGCAAATATGAACTGGTACTAGTGTCTCTATTTATAGTAATTGTGTATAATTACATGTAAATATGAACTGGTACTAGTGTCTCTATTTATAGTAATTTTGTATAATTACATGTAAATATGAACTGGTACTAGTGTCTCTATTTATAGTAATTATGTATAATTACATGTAAATATGAACTGGTACTAGTGTCTCTATTTATAGTAATTTTGTATAATTACATGTAAATATGAACTGGTACTAGTGTCTCTATTTATAGTAATTGTGTATAATTACATGTAAATATGAACTGGTACTAGTGTCTCTATTTATAGTAATTTTGTATAATTACATGTAAATATGAACTGGTACTAGTGTCTCTATTTATAGTAATTATGTATAATTACATGCAAATATGAACTGGTACTAGTGTCTCTATTTATAGTAATTTTGTATAATTACATGTAAATATGAACTGGTACTAGTGTCTCTATTTATAGTAATTTTGTATAATTACATGTAAATATGAACTGGTACTAGTGTCTCTATTTATAGTAATTATGTATAATTACATGTAAATATGAACTGGTACTAGTGTCTCTATTTATAGTAATTTTGTATAATTACATGTAAATATGAACTGGTACTAGTGTCTCTATTTATAGTAATTGTGTATAATTACATGTAAATATGAACTGGTACTAGTGTCTCTATTTATAGTAATTATGTATAATTACATGTAAATATGAACTGGTACTAGTGTCTCTATTTATAGTAATTATGTATAATTACATGTTTTTTTTTATTTTTTTTTATTACATTTTCACCCCAAACAAGGCATATTGCCACTTTGGTGTAGGGGGCTACTATCAGGGGAAACATCTACTGGGGTACTATGTAGGGATTAGGGCAGCGAGATGTTGGTTCACGTTGCACTTGAACTTATGCATGTCAGTACAGTTGGGGAAGCAGTGACCTGGAATGGAATTCCAAAGTCTAGTAGTTCTGGGGGAGAAACTACTGGAGTAGAAAGATCTTTTACATCTAGGGATCTCTACAGTGTGGAGGTGGGATTTTGCAGCTTGTCGGGTCTGTCGAGGGTGTTCACGTCGTGGGGGCACAAGTGCTTGCAGTTCTTCAGAGCATTCACCATTATAATACTTGTAGAACAGGCAGAGGGATGCAACGTTTCGACGATGGGACAGAGGCTGAAGTTTAGATGCCAGTTTAGGGCCTATCAGATTTGCGACTCTCTTTTGAACCCTGTCAAGGAGCGAGAGACTAGTAGTCGATGCACCGGCCCAAATATGACAGCAATACTCCATACATGGGCGAATAGTGGCCTTATAGAGGTACAGGATACTTTCGGGTGTTAGAAGTTTTCTAGCACGGTAGAGAGAGCCCACCTTCCTCGCAGCGGCCCTGGCAATGCCCTCGATGTAATTGCTCCAGCTCATGTTTCCTCTGAACGTTAGGCTAAGGAGCTTGAAAGACGTACTCTCAGCTAAAGAGTTGTTGGCCATTGCTATAGGTGGTAGAGAAGGTTTCTTGTAATTATTGAATGAAACCAGTTTTGTCTTGGTGGCATTGAACGTTACCATCCATTTTTGTCCCCATTCCACTACTGATTTGAGGTCATCCTCTAGTGTTTCTGCCATTACTTTAGATATATGTTCATTTGTTTTCCTGTCGTGCCTGCTATAGAGTGTGGTGTCATCAGCATATATACCCATCTCAGAGGCAATTTTGTCGGGGAGGTCATTTATGAATATCAGGAACAGCAGAGGACCAAGGATAGATCCCTGGGGCACTCCGGCATTTATATTATATTGTTTAAACGTACGACCGTCGAGGACAACCTGGATTTTTCTCTTATCTAAGAAGGATTTAATTATGTTAAGTATTCTACCAGTGATATCGTAAGATCTAATCTTCCTGAGGAGACCCTCATGCCATACCCTGTCAAAAATGAACTGGTACTAGTGTCTCTATTTATAGCAATTTTGTATAATTACATGTAAATATGAACTGGTACTAGTGTCTCTATTTATAGTAATTGTGTATAATTACATGTAAATATGAACTGGTACTAGTGTCTCTATTTATAGTAATTTTGTATAATTACATGTAAATATGAACTGGTACTAGTGTCTCTATTTATAGTAATTTTGTATAATTACATGTAAATATGAACTGGTACTAGTGTCTCTATTTATAGTAATTGTGTATAATTACATGTAAATATGAACTGGTACTAGTGTCTCTATTTATAGTAATTTTGTATAATTACATGTAAATATGAACTGGTACTATTGTCTCTATTTATAGTAATTATGTATAATTACATGTAAATATGAACTGGTACTAGTGTCTCTATTTATAGTAATTATGTATAATTACATGTAAATATGAACTGGTACTAGTGTCTCTATTTATAGTAATTATGTATAATTATATGTAAATATGAACTGGTACTAGTGTCTCTATAGTAATTGTGTATAATTATGAACTGGTACTAGTGTCTCTATTTATAGTAATTGTGTATAATTACATGTAAATATGAACTGGTACTAGTGTCTCTATTTATAGTAATTATGTATAATTATATGTAAATATGAACTGGTACTAGTGTCTCTATAGTAATTGTGTATAATTATGAACTGGTACTAGTGTCTCTATTTATAGTAATTTTGTATAATTACATGTAAATATGAACTGGTACTAGTGTCTCGATTTATAGTAATTATGTATAATAACATGTAAATATGAACTGGTACTAGTGTCTCTATTTATAGTAATTATGTATAATTACATGTAAATATGAACTGGTACTAGTGTCTCTATTTATAGTAATTATGTATAATTACATGTAAATATGAACTGGTACTAGTGTCTCTATTTATAGTAATTATGTATAATTACATGTAAATATGAACTGGTACTAGTGTCTCTATTTATAGTAATTATGTATAATTACATGTAAATATGAACTGGTACTAGTGTCTCTATTTATAGTAATTTTGTATAATTACATGTAAATATGAACTGGTACTAGTGTCTCTATTTATAATAATTATGTATAATTACATGTAAATATGAACTGGTACTAGTGTCTCTATTTATTGTAATTATGTTTAATTACATGTAAATATGAACTGGTACTAGTGTCTCTATTTATAGTAATTATGTATAATTACATGTAAATATGAACTGGTATTAGTGTCTCTATTTATAATAATTATGTATAATTACATGTAAATATGAACTGGTACTAATGACTGGAATGTGTGATAATTTTGTAGCATAAAGGAGTGATGCATATTTACCTAGGGCAGGTGTAACAAGTAAAATGTAATTAAATGGAATGGAAAATGAAACAATGACAGCCTTTTCTGGAGAATAGCTCCACTGAAGCACAATTCACAGTGACTTATGGGAAAGTGGCAGTAAATTTTTTTGACAGAGTGAACTCTACTTCAATGTTCTCAAAGCATGACCTTTTTTGGGAAGAGTCAGTAGGTCGGAATTAATATAGGAAATTAGGAAGTTAAATGAAAGTGATTTCTAATTTCTGGAAACATGCATCAGATATATTGGCCAGAATGGTGACCATATTGGAATGATATGTGTTACCTGTGTTTAGAGTCCTATGTTCGGTGAGGGTCAAACTTGTGCTGTTTTTCCTGATTTTCCTTTGGAAACTGATGTCTTTTGAGTCTATAATTATCACTCGAAGGCAATTAGGATTCTTTCTGATCTTGATCAATTCCTGTTGTCGATTTCAAACATTGTGTTCTTAAACTTTTTTCTATCCTCTCAAAATTATTCAATCTCTGTTTATCAAAATCATGTTTCCCTTCTTGGAAGGGGTCCTCTGTTGTTCCTATCTTTAAAAATGCCAATGATTGGTCTGACATGACTAACTATTGTCCTGCTAGTCTTCTCTATGTTATTAGCAAAGTTTTTGAAAACTTAGTCAACTTGTTGATTTTTCTAGAAAATCTGGGCCTCTTTAGTAATGTTCAGTATGGCTTTCGTGGTTTTCATTCAACTGCTGATTTTTTTTAACTATTGTAACTGAGTGGACATCTCGGTTTTTGGATAATTCAGGGGAGGTTAGGACTATTGCACTTGACATTTTCATAGAGTATGGCATTCTGGTTTCATATGTAAATTTCATGGCTATGATATTGGTGGTGACGTTCTTGACATTATTAGGTCTTTTCACTCTATTTAATCATTTAAATTACAATCGTTTTAAAACAATTATGTCTTCTTTTCAGAATGTTGAATACCAGATGGAAAAAAGGCAAATTCGCACAATTTTCTTATTTCAATTCAAGCTAGGCCAAAAAGCTGCTGAAACAGTGAAGTGTTGAAATTAAAATTTACATTTGAACTGGCAAATACCGTTAAATGTTTGCACAAAAAAAAGAAGTTTTTTTTCAGTTTGCAATGTTGTTGGCACACGCAAAAACGACAATCCTTTTTCTTCTCCTGTTTTGACGTTCGTAGAAAATCCGTATTTCTTTCTTCTCACTGGATGCTTCATGAATTGAATGACAACCAAAAGAAATGCCATTATGAAGTGTCATCTTCCCTTCTTTTATGTCACAAGAACGACCTGTTTCTTGATCGGGTTGTGACTTGCAATGAAAAGTGGGTTCTTTACGACAACTGACAATGCTCATCTCAGTGGTTAGATAAGACGAAGTGCCACAATACTTCACAAAGCCAGACTTGCACCAAATGAAGGTCATGCTGACTGTTTGGTGGTCTCCGTCCGGTTTCATCCATTGCAGTTTTTTTAATGCAGGTGAAATCATTATGGCAGAGAAGTACTGTCAACAAATGGATGAAATGCATCAGAAACTTCAACAACAACACCCAGCATTATTCAACAGAAAAGGCCCAATTCTCCTCCACGACAATGCCTGACCGCATGTTGCTAAACTAACCCTGCAGAATTTGAATGAATTGGGCTACAAAACTCTGCCTTATCCACCATATTCTCCAGACCTCTCACCTACTGACTACCACTTTTTAAAGCATCTCGATAACTTTAGTGTGTGAGAATGCTTCAAAACCCTAATCGATTTGGAAAAAGCCTTCAGTGACATCATCGTTACCAGAATGTATGATTTTTACTTTATGTTACTGGCACTAGTGTCTCTATTTATAGTAATTTGTATAATTACATGTAAATATGAACTGGTACTAGTGTCAATACACTTGTTTTGTGTTTGCAAAAATGTATTGATACTGACGGTGCTTATTTCAACCAATAAATTTTTGTTTGAGCCAAGATATGTTCATCTGAATTTAAAAGTTAAAAAGAGCAAGAACTTTCTTATCAATCTGATAAAATCTAAATTGTCCCAAACTGTCAAATTTAAAGTAATTACTCCCTGACAATGCTGGGTTTCTTTGCAGTTTTTTTTTTTATTATAAAATTTATTTGAACAAATACATGAATATAAAAAAAATAGAACTCAGTTACACTGAACATTTTTTGTTTTAATAATTTTCACTCTGGTAAGAACCATTTTTATTATATCTTTTATCTTTTTGTTTTCATTTTGCTTAAATTCGCTTTCTGAAGTGAAAGGGCCCCTTCCTAAAGTTATCACTTGAATTCTATATGAGATACATAAATAAAAAATGTATCAAGATTTTAATCTACCTCTTCAAATGTTAGGTTGATAAACCATTGAAGAACATCAGTTTCCTCTCTCAAATTGACTACTATCACTATGCTTTAGGTTATCTTTTTTTCTAGTCTTTTCTTGTCATTTCGTCAGATTCCAGGACAAGAATTTATCTGGTCTGGTAAAGTATCCAGCTAAATGCTGTTACTTGAGGCAACATCAGTGTATAGCCGGATTGAGTGCATCTTATTTGGGCTTCAAATACTACATCATTTTGTCAAATTTTCAAATATCACACGATTATGGCCAAGAAATCTAACATTTTGATATTTGATTAGATGAAGGCAATATTTACAATCAATAAACAGAAATCTTTTAGCTGCTAACATTTCACTGTCATTGCTCTGAGAAAAAATTTATCCTAATAAAGGATTTTAGACCATTATTTTTTATTTCAGCTGAGATTCTGTGTTGTATCATGAATTATATTTGAATAATAAGTTTATAAGTACATTGTAACAATTAAAAATATTTATTCATTTAGATTATTATCATCATCATTATTATTATTATTATTATAATCATCATCAGGTCGGTGCAAAAGTTTTGCAGTTTGTAGAAAGAGCTCCAACAGCTGAGAGCAACGATCAAGAGATTGATGGTTTCTACGAATAGTTGGATTCGACAATGAAATATAAATCAGACGACATCAGGATCATCATGGGCAATTTCAATTCAAAGGTTGGATACACCAGAGACAGCGATTCAGTGGGCCCATTTGGACTAGATATGCAAAACGAGCAGGGCGATCGGTTGGTTGATTGGTGCAAGATGAATAATATGATTATCACAAATACGTTCTTTCAGCATCATCCCAGAAACATTTACACCTGGAAAAGTCTGGGTGACGGTTGCCATAATCAGATTAATTTCATCTTGGTCAAGCGATTTAGGAATGCGATTCATAATTTCGATCCTGTCCGGGTTCGGATTGCAACTCAGACCGTTTTGCTATCTAGCAGAATCAGACTGAAGCTGAAGAAGATTGTGCACAAGAAATCAGTAGCACAAAGGCAAAGCAGACTGCTAAAGGAGGACACAGGCATAAGAAACGGTTTCTCACAGTGCGTGAAAGAGCAGTATGCAAAGAATAGAGACACAGTGAGATGCAATTTGATCTTCCTCAAGACGTCAATAGAAACGGCGTCAGAAGAGTGGTTGCCGCGCACACATGGATGACGCAAGAAATACTTGATAAGATGAAAGTAAGGATGCTATTGAAGAATGATCTAGAGAAATACCATGAGGTAAATCGGCAGATCCGAATGATGTGTAAACAAGCAAAAGAGCAGTACCTGGCTGAATGCTGCATTGAAATTGAGAAGCTGGAGAGCTGGAGAAGAAAGACGTGCAAATCATACACAAGAAAGTTCGGGAGGTGATGTATAGAAAGGTAAAGAGTTAGACTGGATGCATTAGAGATGCAGACAGCTCGATACTGACGGATGATGAGGCAGTCATGCGCCGGTGGACTGAGTATATCAAAGATTTCTATAGTGATGTTGAACGAAAGGAGATAAAGAAAACAATGAAAGGCTGTGAGTTCAGCCTAATAGAAATTCAAAAGGCTACGAAGAGATGAAGCATGGGAAGGCACATGGAAACAACAGCATCCTATTTGAGCATATTGATGCTTTGGGTCTGTTTGGTGTTGAGAAGCTGACAGAAATAGCAAACCAGGTCTACGTGGGAGAGGTTCCGGAAGAAATGTTGGAATCTATTTTCGTAACACTACAGAAGAAGGCAGATGTAATTGATTGCAAATACCACCGTGCGACTAGTCTCATGAGTCACAAAGATCATCTTGCGCGTAATACTAAAATGAATAAATGATATGATCAAGCAGAATTTGTCAAAAGAGCAGTTCGGATACAAGCCAGGAAAAAGAACCCAGAATGCTATATTGTGCTTGAGATTGCTATATATATATATATATCACTTGTTATAATTCCAAAACTAGAATATGTATTTATTTCACAGTAACAGCAGAAATTCACCAAACAACTATTCAGAGACAGATAGGTGTTCCTTGGAGAGAAAACAGTTGGAGAGTTTGTTTTTTTCGTTGTAATAAAAATGAAATGGTGAAGGAAAAAACTGTTGATATATGATAAAAATGTTGATATATATATATATATATTAAAGACGAGTATATAAGATACTAGCCTGAGTGCCTGACGTTGCCCGGGTGTTTGGAGGTGTGTGTTGAGCAAAAAAAATTAAAAAGTGGTAGTAGGCAGGCAGGTTCGAACCCAAACAGCGAAGGAGGAAAAGAATGTGGAAAAAAAAAAGTGGTAGTAGGCAGGCAGGCTTGAACCCGTGACGCAAAGGTGGAAAAGAAAGTGAAAAAAAAACATGACGTCTTACCCCTACTCCATTACGCGACTGGAAGTTTGGAACGTTGAAATTAGTAAAATCATTCCAACCAATACGATGACTTACAAAATGGAGACACATAAAAAAACCGACCCTCCTTGTAGAATACTGCACAGTTGAGAGTGAAGGAATCAATGTTTTTAGCCAATTTTTCAATATTTGTCCTCCGAAGTGTTGAGCTTCAAAACGATACTGATCTCGTAAAAATCCATCGCCTCTGCTGAAAGTTTTAGGCAGACATACATACATACATACATACATTTAAACAGACAGGTGAGATTTATATTATAGACTAGCGGGGTACCCAGCATTGCTTGGGTGTTTGGAGGTGTGTATGTAGGAGAGGGTGACCCTGTTTTAATATTATAAAAAAAAAAACACGATGTTAAAAAAAATTGGAAAAACCAAAACAAAGCAAAAAGGAAAAAAAAGGTGTAAAAGAGGAAAAAAAAGTTTAGGTAGGAAGCTAGGCTCGAACCCGAAGCATCGAGGCTAAGGCAGGAGAAAAAACCTGACACGTTACCCCTACGCCAAAGAGACCTACAATTGAGAACGGATAAAATTAAACCTTTGCAAACATTTGTAGGTGGTTTAAACTAACATCATATTTTCTAGGTCAAACATGACGTCATTGTCGTAGTAGCAGGAGGAGAGAAAATGAAGTAAGGATTTTTTCTGCACCCCCTCCTTGTAGAAAAGGGTCCAGTTTAGGGTGAAGGAATTAATGTTTTTGGCAAATATTTCGATATTTGTCATCCAAGATGTCAGGCTTCAAAATGATACCAATCTCATGAAAATCCGTCGCTTCTGTCGAAAGTTTTTGCGAGACATACACACACACATACATACATACATACATACATACATGCACACATTTTCACTTTTATATATATATAGAAGATAGATAATGATTTAATGCTAAAATCTGTTTTATGAAAATGTACTTACATGGAGCAGGGATTCTACTGGCTTCTTTTAGATAATCCATTTCTCTCTTTGTCCGGGAACGAAATGCTGCTTCTGCTGAGGGTCTATTTGATGAATGGGTGTCTACCTAAAAAATGGAAGAACCAAGAGAAAAAAATGTAAAAGTTTTATTTATAAAGGGAAACATTTGAAAAGTAAAAGAAATAACAGGGTGGTTTATACACGTTAACTAAACCAAAAACGGTATTCTCCATGTGTAACATTGTCCGGGAATCAACACATTGCAGTCTCAATTGCAACGTAGACAAAGTATAGAAAAGAATTTCAACTCACTTTTTTTTTGTAAAAATGATATTTATTTTCTCATTGCTATGATTGTGATGTCACTCAAGTGATAATCTTCTCGAAGTGCTCTCGAACGTCATCCATGCCTCTAACGTGATCTTGAAGGTTATTTTCGTCTCTAAAGTGATCTTGTTTTCAAAGTCTTTATTTTTCCTTACCGGCGACATCATTTCGCATGCATTTGCACAATGTGACACTTGCTTACCTACAAAGAATGGTTTCAAACACTAAATCTGTTTTCAGTTCAGCAAGGAAGGGCGTGAAGGGACCCGATTCTGGTTTACAGCATCATCAACAGAAAATTAAATCTAACTTTTTAGGAATTTTTCTCCCAAAACGCCTAACTGCAGTCTCTACAAAAACATTCAAAAGATATACCCTCGTTGTTTTTGTCTCAACAGAAGAAAGACAAGATTTTCTGTGTGAAAGAATTTTTGTGCGCAACGATACATATAAAATATCTAATTTCGAAGTCACTTGTGGCAAACATTCAGACGGTATACAGATGTAAAGTTTTCTTTCTGTTTTTTTTTACATGGCTTGTTGCACTTTGCTATTTCTTTGCCAATGAAATTGATTGGCTGAAAGTCAAGCAGTAGTAAATATTTTATTTTACTACAGAATATATATAAATATACTACTACTACTACTACTACTGATAATAATAATAATAATAATAATGATAATAATAATAATAAAATAATAAGAAGAAGAAAAATAATAATAATAAAAATAATAATAATAATTATAATCATAATAATAATAACAACATAATAATAATAATAATAATAATAATCATCATAATAATAATAATAATAATAATAATTATAATAATAACATCATAATGATAATAAAAATAATAATAATGAAAATAATAATAATAATAATAATAATAATAATAAAATAATAAAAATAATAATAATAAATAATAATCATAATAATAAAAATAATTATAATTATAATAAAAATAACAATAATAATAATAATGAATAATAATGATAATAATAAAATAATAATAATAATAATAATAATAATAATAATAATAATAAGAAGAAGAAGAACTGGACAAAAGTTTGTATGAAGTACTCTTGTCGTTAGTTTCTCAAATTCAGCTAGTACATTTTAGTCCGCACAAATCGTTCTGTAATCTAATGAAATGAAATTATGTGCTGTATTCACATCACTACTACTACTACTACAACTAGTAGTAGTAGTAGTAGTAGTGGTGGTGGTGGTGGTGGTGGTGGGAATTTCAGGCAGCTTATTGTCACTTAAGTTCCAGAGAAGACTAACAATTGATAACAGTAAGAAATCAAGGGTAAACAGCTGCTGCAATAATACAAAATACCTAGAAATCTGTGAAAACTTGGTGTTACTCAAACACTAGGGAACACCACAGATTATTATTAGTGAGTTTTCACTGGTGATGGCCTGTGATAGTGACTAACTAAATATATTTCCAAAAAATAATGAAACTTTTCTCCATGAAGTAAAAAGGGAAAAGATACTAAGACCTGGGGTGAAAAAGAGTCAGAGGTTGCAGGCGAGAGGGGAAAAATTATTTGGAAAGGAATTACACTGTGTATTCTTTAAGAATATTAAATTTAGAGATAATGACGGTTGGAAATGGTTGGTCAGGGGTGATCTTAAAAGATCTACTAAGAACACTTTAATGGCAACCTGGGAACAAGCCACTTACATTAGGTCCATCAACCACTACATCGACAAAACTGCAGAATCACAGATATGCAGATTGTGTAATGAAACGGACGAAACATTAGTGCATATTATATCAGATTGCCCTATGCTAGTTTAACATCAATTTAGAAAATGGAGACACAACAAAGTCGCTCAGGTTCTACAGAGGAATATATACAAACTCCATGAATTTGACCAAATTCTACAGGTCCTACATTAGAATATATACAAACTCTATGAAGTTGACCAAATTCTACAGGTCCTACATTAGAATATATACAAACTCCATGAATTTGACCAAATTCTACAGGTCCTACATTAGAATATATACAAACTCCATGAATTTGACCAAATTCTACAGGTCCTACATTAGAATATATACAAACTCTATGAAGTAGTAGTAGTAGTAGTATTGATGCTTCATGAGAAGTGGTATGAGCATAAACCAGAAGTGGTATAGGAAAACAACAATGCCAAAATTCTTTGGGATATACACATATAAACTGATAAGGTCCTTGAACATTCCAAACCAATTGGAATGCTTAGGACCATAATTAAAAGCCACCAAATATTGCTTAATTACTTCACAGCTTAATTAATTCATAGAAAACGTCCAAGTAAAGATGACACCAAGATATAAACTGCCTGTTGCAAATTCAGATTCCGTTTGGATAGATTTTTATACACTCATGTGGCATCATTACCCATTCGCCTGAAACAGAAAACATCTTAAAACCACACAAAGACTTATATAGGGCCAACCCCTTTTCCCAGAACTCACTCCCACCTCTATATCGAACTTTTGAACTTTATTTTGGTGTACTTCTTGTGCTACTCATCGACATCGCGAAAGCAAATCCTATTTTTTGCTGTACACTCTCTTTCCAAAATTGAATGTAATCGTTTTTTTTCTTTGCTCGTTTCGATATAGTAGTAATTAAATTCTCTTCCCCACATTGTATTTCATCATTATTTTTGTTATATGTGTGTGCCCTTTTAATTACTTGATGTGAATTGCTATTTACACTTGAATTATACTTCAATGATTTTGCATTGTCTTTTGCATGTTGGTTCTGTTTCTGCTTTCTATGCACATTGCCTTAAACAAGAGAATCCTCTTCCCCTCGTCTTCTGTTATTAACAGTGGAACTCAGAGACCTAGAATTTTTTTTTATTAGCATTTTCACCCTAACCCTAACTCCCCTGCAAGGTCACACACTTATCTCACAGCCGTCAATCACCAACGTAATTCTTTCTGCAAGTCTTTTAACAACTTTAGGTTTTAGAATGCTTTTAGGGCACAACCTAATAAAATAAATAATTCAAAACAAGCTTCTGAAATGACGAACGCAACAACTTCATAAAATGTAACACAGAAAAGGTTTATTAATGAGAATGTGATATGCTCCTGGTCAAAAGCTGGACTCCGGCCACCTGGTGCTATCACGGTAGTTATTCCAGTGGAATCGTCGATACCGTTAGAAATTACCGAGGTGGAGAGAGAGAAGAAAAGGGAGGTCCGTTCTGTTTGGTGTCTCTCTCAGTAAGCACGAGTTGTTGTTCTTCAAACCCGATGCTGGCCAGTTTCCTTAGGGGATAGGAAGGATCAATGCGCCGTACCCCTGATTGGTCAGTATGTGGCCAAATAGCACAGGGGAGAGGCATTGATTCGAGGAAGAAAAAAGTTCCATTTGTTTCTGCTACATAACCCCCTGCTTAGGCTGAAAGCCGACAGAGAAAAAAGTAGCATAACAAAAGGCGAAAAATAAAAATGTCATTTTATTGTATTTATTTTTACCAGAAAGAAAAAAAATGTTCTTACTTTTGTGTGAAAAGTTGGGGAATATTTGGAACTTCTTGTAATAGAATTTGCATCTTTTTGTAATAGAATTTTTTTTTTTTTTTGAAAGAAGGGAAAACAAGGAAAAAATATTTTCTTAACAGAAATACCAAGTTTTAATTAGTCTCTTTGGCCAATGTATCCGTCGACCACTACGTGTAGTGGTGACATGATCGTCTTCATTTGGAGCATTAACTTCAGGTGCATGCATGTTTTGATGCTGTGTGAAAGTAGGGGGAATGTGTGGCTCATGTGCTTTTGTGCCAAGAAAGGCTTTTTTTACTCTATCAATAGAAACAGTTTCTCTTCTACCACTGATATCTAAAGTAAAAAGTTTATCGGTACGTGAAAGCACGCGATAGGGGCCAGTATAAGGTGAAGTTAGGGGGGGCTTTCACGGCGTCTTTTCTAAGAAAAACATGAGTCCAAGACGAAATGTCCTTTGGGACCGAAGATCTAATGGTCTGTTTCCTAGTGTGCATCAGTGGGAGCTTACTAAAATAAGCTTGCAGTCTGTTGACATACAGAGCTGAATCGTTTGTTGTTAACTCTATCGGGCTCAACATTTGACCAGGCAACGATAGAGGTACTCCATATACAAGTTCAGCTGAAGAGTATCCCAGGTCCTCTTTGGTAGCAGCACGACAGCCAAGAAGGACAACCGGTACATATTCGCTCCATCGCTGTTGGTCAGGGTAAGCACGTAATGCTGCTTTCAATTGGCGATGGAAGCATTCAATCATCCCGTTAGAAGCAGGGTGATAGCTTGTAGTATGGATATGTTGGATCCCTAGAATCCTGGAGAGTTCCTGGAAGAGGTGGGATTCAAACTGTACGCCATGATCAGTGATGATGGTGGTGGGAACTCCATAACACGATATCCAGCCTGATATAAGGGTTCGCGCTACAGACTCAGCCGAAATGTCTGTGAGGGGAATGGCTCCAGGCCACCACATGACATGGTCTATACAGGTTAGGAGATAAGTCAATCCCTGACTGACCGGCCAAAGTCCAACCAGGTCAATGTGCACATGGTTAAACCAAGCGTCTGGAGTGGTGAATGTTCCAAGAGGTGCACGGATATGCTTGTGCACCTTTGACTTTTGGCAGGATACACAGCAACGTGTCCAGGCAGTGGTATCACACCTCATATTTGGCCAGAAAAATCTAGCTATAATCAGCTTCACTGTGGCTCTGCATCCGGGGTGTGCCAAAAAATTGTGTAAGGTGTCAAAAACAATTCTACAATGAGTCATTGGAACGAATGGTCGAGATGAATTCGTTGAAGTGTCACAAATGACCTGCGTGTCCGAGGTAGGCACGGGCAGGTATGCGAATTTGCAAGTTGCAAATTCAGGTGACGACGGATCCAACATGTCCAGCAGACTTGGCTGGTTTAAGGCCATCTGCTGCAAGTCAATATCCAATGGTGAGGACAGAGAATTAATGGGAAGGCGGGACAAAGCGTCTGCCACAGCATTCTGCTCACCTGAGATATGTCGGATATCGCTGGTAAATTGCGAAACAAAATCCAAGTGGCGCGTTTCATGGGGAGAATATTTGTCCGGCTTAGAACGCAGTGCGTATGTAAGCGAACAATGATCAGTGTAGATCACAAATTGACGGCCCTCAAGTGAATGTTGGAAATGTTTCACTGCGAGGTACATTGCCAGGAGTTCACGGCCAAACGTGCTGTAACGTTGTTCCGCCAGTTTCAGCTGTCTTGAAAAGTATACGAGAGGTTGTAACTGCTATTGGTGCTGCTGTTGCAACACTGCACCTACAGCTGTGCCTGATGCGTCAACGACCAGAGAAAACTGGGCATTGGGTACCGGATGTGCAAGTAGAGATGTTGTCGCCAGTTTTGTTTTCACTTCATTAAAAGCCTTCAGCTGGATCTCATTAAGTGAGATTTGGTTATTTTTCTTCTTCCTGTTACATAACATGTCGGAAAGAGGAGCTAGGAGATCCGCACAGTGTGGAATAAAGCGTCAGTAATAATTTAACAGACCGAGAAGTGCCTTAGTTGGCAAAGTGATGTGGGTGGTTGAAGGTCTTGTAGAGCCTTCACCTTTTCTGGTAATGGAGATATACCGTCTGGGCTGATAATGTGGCCCAGGAAAACTAGTGATATGTATATAGACACACACATTTACAAAAAGAAAAAGAAAGAAAAACACACACGCATATATTAACTCTTTTACCACTGCCTTTTCCTTCCAAGAGTATATTTTTCTATTTTTTTTTTTTTTTGTGGAATCTTTTTCTTTTCGTCTTTTAAGTATTTTCTGTCATATTTTTGTTTAGTGTTAAATATTTCCCCTTTTTCATCACATGTCCTATCTATATTTTGGATAGTTAATTTTTTTTTTTGGTCTGTTGTCGCTTTCTTTATATATATATATAAAATAGGTGCCACGAACCTAATAAAAAAAATAATTAAATACAAGCTTCTGAAATGACGAACACATCAATTTCATAAAATGTAACACAGAAAAGGTTTATTAATGAGAATGTGATATGCTCCTGGTCAAAAGCTGGACTCCGGCCACCTGAGGCTATCACGGTAGTTATTCCAGTGGAATCGTCGATACCATTAGAAATCACTGAGGTGGAGAGAGAGAAGAAAAGGGAGGTCCGTTCTGTTTAGTGTCTCTCTCAGTAAGCACAAGTTGTTGTTCTTCAAACCCGATGCTGGCCGGTTTCCTTAGGAGATAGGAAGGATCAATGTGCCGTACCCCTGATTGGTCAGTATGTGGCCAAATAGCACAGGGGAGAGGCAGAAAAAAAGTTCCATTTGTTTCTGCTACACTAATCTATTATTCTTTCGTTATAGAATGAGAGACTTACTCTCTTGTTTTGCAATATCAGGTGAATATTTGGAATTGTCAAAGTTGTCAATCAGTTGGTGTTTATTAGTGAACTGGGTTCTGCCTTGCTTAGAAAAGGAAATGCTAGAAGAAAATTCCCAGGAGTCCATTAAGCAATCGAATTACAGGCAAGAGAAATTGTCAGGATCGAAATTGGAAATCAGAAAAATAAGAACTGCTGTGGGTATCGGAATCAGAAAAATTGTGCTTATTTTCCGATGCCAAAAACGATTCCTTCAATTTTTTTTTTCATTTGATTTTTTTAAAAACAAATATTCCACTGCTAGTATTAATAATAAAATAATAAGTCTTTATTGATTTTAAACTATCAGTAAAACTAAAATATATAGATCACCCTACTCTCACAAGGGTGTTTTTATGTTTGAGAAAATATCTGCACATTTAGTATGTATTTTTGCAATAATCAGGAAAAATTACAACTTTATAGTTAAAGATTTAGAGATTTATAAAGAATCGGAATCGGAAATTGTATTGGAATCGAGAATTTAGTATGGAATCAGTATGAGAATCTAGTACAGAATTGGTAAATTGTATTGGGAAAAATATTGGAATCATCCCATCACTAATAAATACATTGATCCTGTGAATATTCAGTGTCCATGTTCATCTATTTAACCCCAAGTCAACTTCCAGCTGTATGAAACCCAAGATGGCTATGCAGTCCACATGTAGAGTCCAAATAAAGCTCCATGACATAAAGAAAAATCTAATAACATGAAGTGCTTTTATTGAATCTTTTACAAAGGATTTTTTGGGTATAATTTGTTATTCATTAAATTTCCCAACTAACCTTATACTGATTTGGAGCTGGTGTTGGCTCAGCCTCTATTTTCTGTGCAATTACTTTGTGAAAAATTCTTGTATTGCCGGATCGATTAAAATCCTGTCTTTGGTCAAATGTTGAAGGAAGGAGGACGGAGGATCCTCCTTGATGTTTTGAGTTGAACATTCCTGTAGAGCGTTTACTCTGGAGTGCAAGGGAGAAAAAAGTATAGGTCAGAATAATAGGCATATGAAAAATTTAAATAGACATACAATTTACATGAGATATATCTGGAAAAATAATTTATTTGGGAGAAGATTTTCAATAAACACAAAATAAAAGCATACGTTTTGAAAATGAAATGTAGTTATTCAAAAATCCTGATGAACAATGTTCAATTATATTTTGGTTCAATTTGATCTAAGATGAAATAAGCTTACTTATTTTTTGGAGAAGATTTTCAATGAACTCAAAATAATAATTGTTCATGCATTCAAAAGTTCCTATTGTTTTTGTTTAGAAATTTATGAGGTCATCTAACAGTAGCTTGTATTCAATAAATTATTTCAACAGAACAATTAGAATATATACTGTATGAGATATATATATATATATATATATATATATATATATATATATATATATTGTGTGGATCAAACCTACAACCATCGAGTTGACAGTTGGCAGCTCTACCCATATTTTACCATTTCTAACGTATGGTATGGTTTAACGTTCTTATTTACGTAATATATATATATACGGCATAATCACCTTGACACATCGGTTCTTGCCAGATCACCGAAGTTAAGCAAACTTGAGCCTGGCTAGTCCAAGATGGGTGACCATTTGGGAATTCTAGGTGCTGTATGTGCTCTCTGCTCATCTTGGCATTGTTCCCAGTCGTCCAGTATATCAACTTGCCATTGGTATGTAACAATTTTTATTCAGGAGAGGCGTGGTTGGAGACTGCACAACTCTTACCACACAAATTTCACATGCAGTAACACTTGCAGTGGATATCCATAGTCTGTCAAGACTGAAGGAAGCCACATATATATATATATATATATATATATATATATAAAATGCAAATATATTTTTTTTTCGCGCCTTTTAACATCTTTTTGTCTGGGTCATTTTGACATTTGCTTTTCTATTTTATATTTAATTCTATCACCATTTAATTTTTTTTTTCCTCTTCTTCTTCCCTGATTTTTCTTATTTACATTATGTCTTGGCAGCCGTGTGAAAAGCATATCTTATTTTTGTTTTATTAATATTATTGGAATTTTTCCCCTTTTCCTTGTACATATTTGTGAATTATTTCATGGATTTCGGTACTTTGGATTTTTTTTGAACCATCTTCTAATTACGTGATTTCCTTGGATTTTACTTGTGCAAATGGAAATTCAATTAACTTTCTTGGAGCTATATTTTTGGATTTTACCGTCATTGGATTATTTACCTTCCACCAGACTATCCATTCACGTGTAATCACCTTTTTCTTCACCATATTTCCTCTGCTTCACTTTTTGTTATCAAGTAAGATCTTTTACTTACTTGCAGTTTCATCAAATACTTTTGTATGCAAAAGCCGATCCCGCATTTTGCTAATTCCTACCTTCTGATGAGAATGAAAGTATTTCTTCGAAACTCCGCAAATTAAGGACTATCCACTTATCAAGTGTTTCCTATTCAGATTAAATATATTTTTAACTCTTTTTCAAAGTGTTTTTAAACATGTTTTATTAACTGTTTGCGCTTATATATAAATATATATATATATATATATATATATATATATATATATATATATATATATTTTAATTTTCCAAATTTTTTCTTGCTGGATAAGATCAATAATGATTGAAACGGTCGGCACATCGTAGCAAGATATGACTATATTTGCAAAATAAAGAAAAAAAAATGATATATAAAGAAAATTAAAAAAAAATGATATATAAAGAAAATAAAACAATGATATATAAAGAAAATAAAAAATGATATATAAAGAAAATAAAAAAATGATACATAAAGAAAAAAAATGATATATAAAGAAAATTTTAAAAAATGATATATAAAGAAAATTTAAAAAAAATGATATATAAAGAAAAAAAATGATATATAAAGAAAATAAAAAAATGATATATAAAGAAAATAAAAAAATGATATATAAAGAAACAAAAATGATATATAAAGAAAAAAAATGATATATAAAGAAAATTTAAAAAAATGATATATAAAGAAAATAAAAAATTATATATAAAGAAAATTTAAAACAATGATATATAAAAAAAATAAAAAAATGATACATAAAGAAAATTAAAAAAAATGATATATAAAAAAAATAAAAAAATGATAAATAATAAATTAAAAAAATGATACATAAAGAAATTAAAAAAATGATACATAAAGAAATTAAAAAAATGATACATAAAGAAATTAAAAAAAATGATATATAAAGAAAAAAAAATATATGAAGAAAATTTTAAAAAATGATATATGAAGAAAATAAAAAAATGATATATAAAGAAAATTTTTAAAAATGATATATAAAGAAAATAAAAGAAAATGATATATAAAGAAAATAAAAAAATGATATATAAAGAAAATAAAAAAAATGATATATAAAGAAAATCAAAAAAATTATATATAAAAAAAATAAAAAATGATATATGAAGAAAATAGAAAAATGATATATAAAGAAAATAAAAAAATGAAATATAAAGAAAATGAAAAAATGATATATACAGAAATTAAAAAAAATGATATATAAAGAAAATAAAAAATTATATATGAAGAAAATAAAAAATGAAATATAAAGAAAATGAAAAAATGATATATAAAGAAAAAATAAAAAAATGAAATATAAAGAAAATAAAAAAATGATATATAAAGAAAATAAAAAAATGATATATAAAGAAAATTTTTAAAAATGATATATAAAGAAAATAAAAAAAAATGATATATAAAGAAAATGAAAAAATGATATATAAAGAAAATAAAAAAATGATATATACAGAAAATAAATAAATGATATATAAAGAAAATCAAAAAAATGATATATAAAGAAAATAAAAAAATGATATATAAAAAAAATAAAAAAATGATATATGAAGAAAATAAAAAAATGATATATAAAGAAAATCAAAAAATGATATGTAAAGAAAATAAAAAAAATGATATATAAAGAAAATAAAAAAATGATATATAAAGAAAATAAAAAAATGATATATAAAGAAAATAAAAAAATGATATATAAAGAAAATAAAAAAATGATATATAAAGAAAATAAAAAAATTATATATACAGAAAATAAAAAAATGATATATAAAGAAAATCAAAAAAATTATATATAAAGAAAATAAAAAAATGATATATAAAGAAAATAAAAAAATGATATATGAAGGAAAAAAAAATGATATATGAAGAAAATAAAAAAATGATATATAAAGAAAATAAAAACAATGATATATACAGAAAATAAAAAAATGATATATGAAGAAAATAAAAAAATGATATATAAAGAAAATAAAAAAATGATATATAAAGAAAATAAAAAAATGATATATAAAGAAAATAAAAAAATGATATATAAAGAAAATAAAAAAATGATACATAAAAAAATACAAAAAATGATATATAAAGAAAATAAAAAAATGATATATGAAGGAAATAAAAAAAATGATATATGAAGAAAAGAAAAATGATATATAAAGAAAAGAAAATAATGATATATAAAGAAAAGAAAATAATGATATATAAAGAAAATAAAAAAATTATATATAAAGAAAATAAAAAAATGATATATAAAGAAAATAAAAAATGATGTATAAAGAAAATAAAAAATGATATATGAAGAAAATAAAAAAATGATATATAAAGAAAATAAAAAAATGATATATAAAGAAAATAAAAAAATGATATATAAAGAAAATGAAAAAATGATATATAAAGAAAATGAAAAAATGATATATAAAGAAAATTTTTAAAAATGATATATAAAGAAAATAAAAAAATGATATATAAAGAAAATAAAAAAAATGATATATAAAGAAAATAAAAAAATGATATATAAAGAAACAAAAATGATATATAAAGAAAAAAATGATATATAAAGAAAATTTTAAAAAATGATATATAAAGAAAATAAAAAATGATATATAAAGAAAATTTAAAACAATGATATATAAAAAAATAAAAAAATGATACATAAAGAAAATTAAAAAAAATGATATATAAAGAAAATAAAAAAATGATAAATAATAAATTAAAAAAATGATACATAAAGAAATTAAAAAAATGATACATAAAGAAATTAAAAAAATGATACATAAAGAAATTTAAAAAAATGATATATAAAGAAAATCAAAAAATGATATATGAAGAAAATTTAAAAAAATGATATATGAAGAAAATTAAAAAATGATATATAAAGAAAATTTTTAAAAATGATATATAAAGAAAATAAAAGAAAATGATATATAAAGAAAATAAAAAAAATGATATATAAAGAAAATAAAAAAATTATATATAAAGAAAATCAAAAAAATGATATATAAAGAAAATAAAAAATGATATATGAAGAAAATAAAAAAATGATATATAAAGAAAATAAAAAAAATGAAATATAAAGAAAATGAAAAAATGATATATAAAGAAATTTAAAAAAATGATATATAAAGAAAATAAAAGATTATATATGAAGAAAATAAAAAATGAAATATAAAGAAAATGAAAAAATGATATATAAAGAAAAAATAAAAAAATGAAATATAAAAAAAATGAAAAAATGATATATAAAGAAAATAAAAAAATGATATATAAAGAAAATAAAAGAAAATGATATATAAAGAAAATAAAAGAAAATGATATATAAAGAAAATAAAAGAAAATGATATATAAAGAAAATAAAAAAATGATATATAAAGAAAATCAAAAAAATTATATATAAAGAAAATAAAAAAATGATATATAAAAAAAATAAAAAAATGATATATGAAGAAAATAAAAAAATGATATATAAAGAAAATAAAAAAATGATATGTAAAGAAAATAAAAAAAATGATATATAAAGAAAATAAAAAAATGATATATAAAGAAAATGAAAAAATGATATATAAAGAAAATGAAAAAATGATATATAAAGAAAATTTTTTAAAATGATATATAAAGAAAATAAAAAAATGATATATAAAGAAAATAAAAAAATGATATATAAAGAAAATAAAAAAATGATATATAAAGAAACAAAAATGATATATAAAGAAAAAAATGATATATAAAGAAAATTTTAAAAAATGATATATAAAGAAAATAAAAAATTATATATAAAGAAAATTTAAAACAATGATATATAAAAAAATAAAAAAATGATACATAAAGAAAATTTAAAAAAATGATATATAAAGAAAATAAAAAAATGATAAATAATAAATTAAAAAAATGATACATAAAGAAATTAAAAAAATGATACATAAAGAAATTAAAAAAATGATACATAAAGAAATTTAAAAAAATGATATATAAAGAAAATCAAAAAATGATATATGAAGAAAATTTAAAAAAATGATATATGAAGAAAATTAAAAAATGATATATAAAGAAAATTTTTAAAAATGATATATAAAGAAAATAAAAGAAAATGATATATAAAGAAAATAAAAAAAATGATATATAAAGAAAATAAAAAAAATATATATAAAGAAAATCAAAAAAATGATATATAAAGAAAATAAAAAATGATATATGAAGAAAATAAAAAAATGATATATAAAGAAAATAAAAAAAATGAAATATAAAGAAAATGAAAAAATGATATATAAAGAAATTTAAAAAATGATATATAAAGAAAATAAAAGATTATATATGAAGAAAATAAAAAATGAAATATAAAGAAAATCAAAAAAATGATATATAAATAAAAAATAAAAAAATGAAATATAAAAAAAATGAAAAAATGATATATAAAGAAAATAAAAAAATGATATATAAAGAAAATAAAAGAAAATGATATATAAAGAAAATAAAAGAAAATGATATATAAAGAAAATAAAAAAATGATATATAAAGAAAATCAAAAAAATTATATATAAAGAAAATAAAAAAAATTATATATAAAGAAAATAAAAAAATGATATATGAAGAAAATAAAAAAATGGTATATAAAGAAAAAAAATGATATATAAAGAAAATAAAAAATGATATATAAAGAAAATAAAAAAATGGTATATAAAGAAAAAAAATGATATATAAAGAAAATAAAAAAATGATATATAAAGAAAAAAAAATGATATATAAAGAAAATAAAAAATGATATATAAAGAAAATAAAAAAATGATATATAAAGAAAATAAAAAAAATGGTATATAAAGAAAAAAATGATATATAAAGAAAATAAAAAATGATATATAAAGAAAATAAAAAAATGATATATAAAGAAAATTAAAAAAATGATATATAAAGAAAATTAAAAAAAAAAATTATATATAAAGGTTTTTCTCATAAAGTCGGTTCATTCTATCGTTCTAAGCACTTTCTCACACTTGTTACTCTTATCTATTTCTGCCACTTTACTACCACATCATGTATGGAGTACTCTTGTCATATTTAGACTTGTGAATCTTTGTCCCATTTGAGGGTTCCTGATAAATTGCAGAAACGTATCTGTAATTTAATTGACCCCCCACCCCACCCTTTCTTCTCTGCACCCTCTCTCTTACAGATGTGATTTTGCTAGCCTAAATTATTTTTATAAATACTATTATATGTGTTCTTCAGAATTTTCTGATCTAATTTTTGCTTTCTTTGTCCCAGCTCGTTTGACTTGTTGGTCTAGTGGTCTTCATCAATTTGTTGTTTTCATATCTCATTCTAAAACATCTTCCTATTCCAGTAGCTTGTTTCCAAGAACTGCAGGCTTGTGAAACTCTTTTCCTGCTGACTGTTTTCCTCCTACCTATAGACTTGGTCTTTTCAAGAGTAAAGTCAATAGGCATCTCCTGTCTCTGTGATAATCATCTTTCATTCTTGTTAGCTTCTTGTTGTTTGATGCTTTTTCAGTAGCAATTTCCATAAAATAGAAACATTATTATTCCATTTTCACCTCAAACAAGGCACAGTGCCACTTTAATGTAGGGGGCTCCTATCAGGGACATAAGTTGCAGGGAAGATGAGCAGCAAGATGTCTGTTCAGATTATATTTGAACTTCTGCATGTCAGTACAGTTGGGAAAACACAGTCCCGGAATGGAGTTCCAAAGTTGAGCAGTTCTGGGGAAGAAACTATTGAAGTAGAAGGCTTTATTACATCTAGGGATCGCTACTGTGTAGGGGGTGGGATTTAGCTGCTTGTTGGGTTTGTCAGGGATATTTATGTTGAGGGGGTAAAAGTGCTTTTAGTTCGTCAGAGCATTCACCATTAAAATAGGCAGAAAGATTCAACATTTCGTCGCTGAGACAGAGGCTGAAGCTTAGATGCCAGTTTAGGACTTATGAGGTTGGCGACTCTCTTTTGAACCCTATCCAGGAGTGAGAGACTAGTAGCAGATACACCAGCCCAAATGTGACAACAATACTCCATACATGGGCGAATGGTGGCCTTATAGAGGTACAGGATACTTTCAGGCATAAGTAGCTTTCTAGCACAGTAGAGAGAGCCCACATTTTTATTGAAATAATAGTATCAAGTACAAATTATAGTTCTACTTACATTTGATGCAAGGCCACCAGTACCTTTTGCAGAATAAGAGGTACTATTTGACTCAAAATTAGTATGGCTCAGGTATCTACCAGGTCCAGGGTTCTCATTCTGTAAATCAAAAAAGGAAAAAGCAATAGGAATAGTAAACTTACAGCAATCATAATAGATTGATGTCATACACTATAATTCGATAAAAAAAAAACTGTATGTGCAATAAAAATGGTTTTATATTTTTGATTTTTAAATATAATTAAAGAAGGAACGTTTTGGAGTTAAAATCAATGTATTATTATGTAGAAATAGGTTAAAAAAAAAAGATGTTTTCATACCTTTTTTATAAAAATAGAAAATGGCTGCATTAGGCATATGAAAACCTGGATCAGAACCCATGAATATTGAAACGAAGTAAAGTCTTGAACTAAATTAAAAAAAATAATTTATTTACAAAATTTTGTTTCATTTCGTCTTAACTCCACTCCAGTTTTATATAGGGCAGTATTTATGGTCTGTTAGATTCGACTTTGTAAACCTTTAACCCGATTTTTGTAGCATATTTAAATATTTCAAACATGTTTTTCTTCCAAGTACATGCATAATAATAAATAGATCTTTACTTAAAATAGTTCTTTATTTAATAATATTTTTAAAAAAACAAAAAAAAAAAAACAATATAAAACCATTGTATACAATTTTTTTTATTGCATTATGTTGTCTGCATCAATCCATATAAAAGGTTCTCAATCATGGTTAAATTTGCCCTAGGATGTAAAAAATGATATAGTTGGGGTAAATATTAACCATTATCCTCGAGTAGCCTTCGGGCCTTGATAAATGGTGATTCCCTTGTAAAAAAAAACAAAAAAAAAACAAATAAAAAATAAAAAAAATAATTGAAGTACCTGAGAATTTAAAAAAATAATTATTTCCTTTCAGGTTATGTCATGTCTAAGAAATGTAATACAAATTAACTTAATAATTTTTTATTTAGAAAAATTTTTTATTTTTTTTATTTTTATGATACAAATGTATATAATATTATTATTATACAAAAACCTAAAATCATAAACAATAAAAGGGTTCTTTTTGATCTTCTTGTTTTTCGGTCACTTTATGATGCCTATGGATGTATTGTTTTTTTTTGTTTTTTGTTTTTTTTACACAGTGATCACCACTTATCAAGGCCCGGAAGCCACTCAGGGATAAGGGTTATTGCAAGTACATTATGTTAGTGTGGAGATTTGATGAAGTGTTTACTTAAGGGGGCGGTTCATTAGGAATTTGTTAACATTGGACTTGAAGACATCCAAATTGTAGTCCGGTGGGAAGCAGGCAGATGGAACAGAGTTCCACAGGCGTGCAGTTCTAAGAAAGAAGCTTTGTTCATGGAATCCACGTTTTGATTTAGGCACAGATAAAGAGTAGGGAAAATTTTTCATAGTGGATTCAGCTAGACGGGTGTTTTTCGTGAAAGATTGGCGAGGGGGGACCAGAGATTGGAGTTCAGACGAGCACCTGCCATGGAAATAACGATAAAACAAGGATAGGCTCGCAACGTCTCTTCTGTGGGAGAGAGGTTGCAGGGTAGAGAAAAGGGCATCCCCCACTAAGCCACAAAGTCTATTTTGTACTCTGTCAAGGCAGGATAGGCTGTTTTTAGCAGCTCCTGCCCAGATATGGCAACAGTATTCCATCCTTGGACGTATTTGGCTTTTATATAGATAGAGAATTGCATCAGTAGTGAGATATCTTCTGGAGCGGTAGAAGGATCCCACCATCTTTCCAGCAACCTTGGCAACAGACTTGATGTACATGTTCCATTTCAGATCAGGAGTAGAGGTCAAACCCAGAAGCTTGTCAAAACACGGGGCCTCACCCAGACGAGAGCCATCAATCCCAATTGATGCCAGATGGGGATCAGAGTGTTGATGATGTAAGGATAGAAGTTTGGTTTTGGATGCATTAAAGGTAACCAGCCACGTCTTCCCCCACTGAACCACGCGCTCGAGATCAGAGGAGAGAGAATCAGAGAGAACTTTGTCATTTACAGCCTTTGATGTGTTGCCGTAGATGGTCGTGTCATCAGCATAGATGTCAACGAATGATTTAAGTATGTGTTTAGGGAGGTCATTGATGTAGATCAGGAAGAGAGTTGGGCCCAGGATTGACCCCTGAGGGACTCCAGCATTTATATTTCAAGCCTCTGATTTTTGTCCATCGGCCACTACTCTTATGAGCCTATTGGAGAGAAATGATTTAATGATTGAGAAAATATTTCCAGTTATACCGTAGCTGGAAATCTTGTGAAGTAGACCCTTATGCCATACCTTGTCGAAGGCCTTTGATATGTCAAGAGCAATTGTCCTAGAAAGGAAGCCTTTATCAAGAGATTCACTAATCCTGTGGGATATAACCGTCAGCACATCTGTGGTAGATCTTGCAGAGTGGAAACCATATTGTGTGTCACTAAGAAGGTTGTTCCTGCCGAGGTGGTTGACTATTTCTCTATTTAATATGGATTCCAGCAACTTACTCATAACACACAGGAGACTTATTGGTGTGTACTGAGAGGGAGATGACTTATCACCTGAATTCTTAAATACAGGGCAAACTGATGATTTGTACGAAAGTAGGGGGTAAATGAAGAAATACATAAAACAGAGGGGTCAATAATGGAGAAAAGGTTGAGAATAGGTGATCTAGATGCCTACCGTTGTCCACTGACAACACACATTGTATGTAGTTCTAGTCGCAAAGGAGACCAAGACAAAGAATAGGAAATAGCTCCAACTTGCTTGTTCTTTGTTATAACAACATTTATTTCGTCATTGGTACAGCCGTGACATCACCCACATGATCTAGAATGTTTTCCACATCTTTCACATGATCTCGAATGTTATCTCGTCTCTTTTGTGATCATTCTCTTTTTCTTTTTTTATAGTCCTTTTTTTCCCCACGGATTACATCCCTTCGCATGCATTTACATACACGCATCTGCGCTATCTTACAGATGATTGCGAAACAAACACAAATATCTAGCATCACAAAGATGACAAATTGGTAGAATTGAATATAGAATTTTTTTAATTCAAAACAATCTTGGAGATGTGATTGTTTGGAACTCTGCCAATATTCATCTCATGGTTGTACTTACATGTAACTTCTAAAGAAACTGAACAAGTGAATAACCTATCTCTAAGACATGCATACACAATGTGATGATGCGTGGAAGTGAGACCCGGTCAACAAGGGTTGAGGACATACGTTGCATGGAGAGAAATGATATATAAAAATTATAGAATAGATGTGTAATGTGAGTTTTAAACAAAGGCTTAGGTCTGGTGACGGTACTTGTCTAGTTTACAACCCAATCTCTGACAACTTTGGGTCGACATCTTCTGGCACATTATATAAGCAGCCAGAAGATGTTGAAGTGATTATCCAATCAGCTGTCAGAAGATAAATTTCAATGAAATCGTAAAATTCACTACATCAGAAAACAATTTTTAACTGAAAATGAATTTCAACATGCTATATCAATGTGAAATCCCCCCTTTCCATGTTATAAGAATGGCTGCCATCCAACATATGCCAACATGTAAAATCAAAAATGATGATGATGATGATGATGATCCTCATCCTCTTCTTCTAAAATCACAAAATTAATGAATTTTCTATGACTACAATTCCTTGGATCCACATACCTCATATAGTTAAACATTGTTTTCAGGTTCATTCTTTTATTTTACAGGGTAGAACGATAAATTTGTTGCCATAAAGAAAACAACACTACAACTTCATTTTAAAACTTTTATTGAAAAAAATCAATCCAGGTAACTTGATTAGGTAGAAGAGCTGACGTCTATTCAATGTAGCTGCCTTCAGCATCAATCACTGCCTCGATATGGGTCCAGAACTGGAAACATGCCTTTTCCATAAGCACCAACAGGAGCCCAGCGAATACTCAGTAGATGGCAGCAATCAGGCTGGCTTTAGTGTTGTGAGAGGTTATGTTGGTGATATTCTTGACGTATGATGAAACGAAGTAGTCTACCTGCGGTTCAGGTTGGGGGAGGAAGGGGGCCAGTGAGAAGGGTACAAAGTCGTAGCACTTCTTCTGAAGCCACACTGAGCATCTGATTGCACCACACCAGGGGATCACCACACTCTTTAGCACATCCAAGTACACTTTGATGTTGACTTTCAAGCCGATTTGGAAGATGTGAGGTGGCATGATATGGCCCTCACTTGAAACCACACCTAAGACCATAACCGTGGCTGGAAACTTTGTTTTCATCATCCTGGGTATGCCCTTCAAGAAGTAAACCGTTCAGATTTGCATTTTGAGGGTGCTGGCAATGGTCCTGTTGTCATAACTTGGATCAGTAGAGAGCATGAGTTGTACAGAGGCGCATCTCCGATCTCGCTCGTTGAACATTCTGTCACTGTAAGGCATGATAGAAGGCTCCTATTGCTCTTGGGATTTGTACACAACTGGCCATTTGGTAGATGGTCTGCAAAAATTAAAAAAAACGGTTTTCATCAAACAGAAATGGAACCATGTCATATTTTCTATGGCAACCATTTTATCGTTCCACCCTGTATAAAATACTTACTGTTTGTTCTTCAAAGCGTTTTGTCTTTGAAAGGAACCCCTTTTTGCCATTATGAGAGATGATCACTGTTTGATACTTGGTTGGAATAGTAGCGTTTGTGGCCACAATGGTTTCAAAACCTGCAAGAAGCAATATGCAGATTCCATTCAGATTTCACTGCAGATAACAAAGCAATAAACACATTAAAGAATTAATGCAATCATAATAATATAAACAACCTATGATCTTTAAATGTTTTTGTTGAGTGGCCTACCTCAAATAATAGCAACTATCTATACTATGTTTGAAGCAACTTTTTTTATGGCTGGATGCTCTTAATAGCAACTTCTCCAAAGAGACAAGTATTTTGTTGAGATCCTATCTTGCAGTTCACCACTAACTGGGGCTTTGTGTTTGTCCGTTGTCAAGAAGATGGTCATCCGTACAACCACGCTATTCTCTGACCCACTACCACACTTTTGTTGGATGCTACAGGAACTACTACTACTACTACCATGGGAATAGTAGGATTCTTTATTGAGGTTTACTCCTCTAGATTCGCCATGTTCTGTTTATTGGCTATACATATTAACAGAGTTATTTCTTGAAGAGTGTAACTCTTCACCACACATGAATGGTTCTTCACTATGGAGAGGTTGCTGCAAACTGCAACTCTGAAATCACCTATTTTATACATCACATAGTGCTGAGTACATATTATCATTTAGATTGGAACTTGAATATTTGTGTGAAACAAAACGTCTTACCAATCATAGGAGACAAGAAAATGCAGCATGATTTGTGATTCAGTAGCGAATAATAAACGTTTTCTCAAGTGAAAATTCCCAGTAAAAGAACTGATGTTTGGCAAACATAGCAAATAGACTGAGGGAGGAACTGAAGTCGCCAACTGAATAAAAACTGGAATATAAAAAAATTCGCCTGGGTGTGTCGAGGTGGTGTAGTAAGGAATCCCAAGGGTAGAGAGAGGTGTTTAAAAAAAAAATTGGTAGTAGTGAGTTGGGGGAATCAAAACAACAGTAGGCAGCCCGGGTGGAGAGAGGAGGTATTAAAAAATGTGGTAGTAGGCAGGCAGGCTCGTACCCATAACGTGAAGGAGGAAAAGACGGTGAAAAAAACGTTATAAATGCAAAAATGGAAGTTGTGAGCGTTGAAGTTAAGGGTAAGCAATTGAAAGGAGACAATGTCTTGCAAAAATGCAGAGGAAAAAGGCGACCCCTCCTTGTAGAAAACAGGCCAGTTGAGGTGAAGGAATTAATGTTTTTGGCCAATTTTTCGATATTTGTCGTTCAAGACATCGAGCTTCAAAACGATACAGATCTTATCAGGATCCGTCGTATGTGTTGAAAGTTTTTGGCTGATATACAAACACACACACACACATACAAACACACACACATACAAACACACACACTTTTTTTTTTTATTTTCTTTATTTTTTTTATTACATTTTCACCCCAAACAAGGCAAATTGCAACTTTGGTGTAGGGGGCTACTATCAGGGGCAACAACTACTGGGGTACTATGTAGGGATTTGGGCAGCAAGGTGTCGGTTCACGTTACACTTGAACTTCTGCACGTCAGTACTGTTGGGGAAGCAGGGACCTGGAATGGAATTCCAGAGTCTAGCGGTTCTGGGGAAGAAACTATTGGAGTAAAAAGATCTTTTACATCTAGGGATCTCTACAGTGTGGGGGTGGGATTTAGCAGCCTGTCGGGTTTGTCGAGGGTGCTCACGTCGTGGGGGCACTAGTGATTGCAGTTCGTCAGAGCATTCGCCACTAAAATACTTGTAGAAAAGGCAGAGGGATGCAACATTTCGTCGATGGGACAGAGGCTGAAGCTTAGATGCCAGTTCAGGGCCTATCAGGTTTGCGACTCTCTTTTGAACCTTGTCAAGGAGCGAGAGACTAGTCGCAGATGCACCAGCCCAAATATGACAGCAATACTCCATACATGGGCGAATGGTGGCCTTATAGAGGTACAGGATACTTTCGGGTGTTAGTAGTTTTCTAGCACGGTAGAGAGAGCCCACTTTTCTTGCAGTGGCCCTGGCAATGCCTTCAATGTAATTGTTCCAACTCATGTTTCCTGTGAACATTAGACCAAGGAGTTTGAAAGATGGACTCTCAGATAAAGAGTCGTTGGCCATTGCTATGGGTGGTAGAGAGGGTTTCTTGTAATTATTGAATGAAATTAGTTTAGTCTTGGCAGCATTGAACGCGACCAACCACTTTTGTCCCCATTCCACTACAGATTGGAGGTCTTCCTCTAGTGTTTCTGCCATTTCTTTAGAAATGTGTTCATTCGTCTTCCTGTTGTGCCTGCCATAGAGTGTAGTGTCATCAGCATATATACCCATCTCAGAGGCAATATTGTCGGGGAGGTCATTTATGAATATCAGGAACAATAGAGGTCCAAGGATAGAACCCTGGGGCACCCCCGCATTTATATCATATTGTTTAGATGTACGACCGTCGAGGACAACCTGGATTTTTCTCTTATCTAAGAAGGATTTAATTATGTTAAGTATTCTACCAGTGATACCGTATGATCTGATTTTACTGAGGAGACCCTCATGCCATACCCTGTCAAAAGCCTTAGATATATCTAGAGCTACCGCTCTGCCCTCCCCAGCTTTGTCCAGTGAATGGTATATACGTTCAGAGATCACAGTTAGGATGTCTGCTGTGGAACGGGCTTGTCTAAATCCATATTGTTTGTCAGTCAGTAATTTAGCATACAAACACACACATACACACACACATTTTGCCTTTTATATTATATTAGCGGGGGTACCTGGCGTTGCCTGGGTGTTTGTAGGTGTGTGTGGTGTTAAATAAAAAAGAAACCGGGGGGGGGGGTAGTAGGATGGAACCCGAAGCCCTGAGGCGAAGTTTGAAATTAAAATCGGCCAGCCAGAATGAGTTAGTGAAAGATGTTGGAATTTATTTAAGTAAGAACCAAATTGACAGGTGCGCACCCAGAAGTCATCGAGCGTTACGACGACGACGACAATGTAAGCATTGTTATAAACGAAGTAAAAAAAGAAAACAACGTTTGGAGGGGGTAATCAAAACATCGAAAAAAAACAAAAAAAACTAACGTCAGGCAAACGAACGATGAAAACAGAAAACGAACACGTGAAAAATGGCTTAAATAAGCCTGTTTCGATATTAAAATTTAAAAAATCGGTGGGTACCCGTGTGTTTTGGGGTGTCGCTAAGAATAAGCGAAGTAAAAAAAAAAAACAGCAAAACAAACGTTACGTGGAAAATGGCTTAAATAATACAGGGTTCAATATTTAAATTTAAAAATTAAAAAAAAAACATCTCACACCACGATTTGAATAAGGCCTTAACTACCTGAGCTAAAGCAACGTATATGAAATTTGTTTGTTTTTTTCAACTATTTAAAGTAAATCAGGTCACGACGTCATGACGTCATCTGATGCATGCGTTGCTGACCGTCGAAAATTGTTGATTTCGGGGTGAAAAAGTTAACGTTTCTCTCTCTCTCCCTGTTTGCGTCTCTCTCTCTCTCACTTCGTCTTCCTTACTCTAAAGAGTGCTACTAAAAAAGAAAATGGCGTCTGGCTGTTTTTTTTTTTGGAAAAACTTTGATTGTTAATATTTTTTGTAAGCGTATTTTTTTTTTTACTTCACATTTTTGCCTTGTTATTTTTCGTTTAACTATCGTATCTAACTACTTTTAATGTGCTAATAACTTTGGTAACGTTGCCATAGCGTAGAAGTTCATAGTTTAGCCTGTTTTGGTATTAAAATTTAAAAAATCGGTGGGTACCCGGGTGTTTTTGGATGTATGGTCGGGGTGGATAAGCGCAATAAAAAAAAAAACAGAAAAACGAACGTTACGTGAAAAATGGCTTAAATAACATTGGTTCAATATTTAAATTTAAAAAATCGAAAAAAAAAAAGACATCTCACACCACGATTCGAACCTAAAACTTTTAGATAATGAACCAACGCGCTAATCAACTGAGCTAACGTGACGTACATGAAATTTGTTCAGTTTTTCAACTATTTAAAGTAAATCAGGTCATGACGTCATCTGGCGCATGCGTAGAACCGGTCGTCGTCACGAGAAGACTGTTTTTGTTGACCCCCCCCTGTCGAAAATTGCCGATTTCGGGATGAAAAAATGAACGTTTTTGGCCGCTTTTTCGATATTTTTCGAGCAAAGGATGGTGCTTCGATATGATACCGAGTTTGTGAATTTTCGTTGTGTCTGTCGAAAGTTTTTAGCAGACACACAAACATACACACATACATACATACATACATACATACATACACACATTTTCGCTTTTATATTTATAGACACTAGCCTGGGTGCCCGGCGTTGCGCAGGTGTTTAGAGGTGTGTGTTGAGCAAGAAAAAAAAAAGTTGTAGTAAGCAGGAAAAGAATGTGAAAAAAAAAAACGTTTGTGTCCATCGCCAAACCGGAAGTGGCAAAGGTTTAAATTAAGGCTAATCAATCGAAAAGAGGGGATAACTTTCGAAAATATCAACGAAAAAGCAACCCCTCCCTGTAGAAAAGTACCCAGTTGAGGGTGAAGGAATTAATGTTTTTAGTCAATTTTTCGATATTCGTCATCTGAAGGGTTGAGCTTCAAAACGATACCAATCTTGTGAAAATCCGTTGCCTCTGTCAAAAGTTTTAGGCAGATATACAAACATGCATACATACATACATTTAAACAGACAGGTGAGACTTATATTATAGACTAGCGAGGGTGCCCGACATTGCCTGGGTGTTTGTAGGTGTAAAAAAAAAGTTTTAGTAGGCAGGCAGGCTCGAACCCGCAATGTGAAGGCAGAAAAGAAAGTGAAAGAAAACCTGATATCTTACCGCTATGCCATGACGCGAAGGGAAGTGTAAAGTGTTGAAATTTAACGATGTCAACCATTACACCATAGCGGATAGTGAAATAAATGAGCCAGCTGTAGGCCAGTTAAGATTTTAGCTTTCTGTCGTATTTGTTTCCCCACGATGTTGGGGAAAACCAGCTTCCCTAAAAAGGAGAAACTCTTGCAGTGTCCAAATGAATAGCAATTGTCTGATATGAAGGGTTTCCCCCCACATTGATCAAACCTAATCACCTTCAAGACGTCCTGGCGTTGCTTTGATCAATTTTGCTTTATTTATACGAGAAAGACAAACACTGGAAATCAGGGATTTTTTAAAAACTCGATCAAATAAAAGATAGAGACGACATTCGTTTGCAAATTGGAGATATTACAATCTAGGAAGTATAAGGAAAGTTCTCCATAAATGTAACCTTGTCGAGAAGGCCAACGAAAAAAGCCTTTCTTGGACATACACAAATGTTCGCGCCCATTTTGGCTTTTATATAATAGACTAGCGAGGGGTAGCCAGCGTTGCCCGGGTGTTTGTAGGTGTGTGTGGTGTTAAATAAAAAAGAAACCGGGGGGGGGGGGGTAGGATCGAAGTTGAAGCCCTGAGGCGAAGTTTGAAAATAAAATCGGCCAGCCAGAATGAAGCATTGTTATAAGCGAATAAGTGAAAGATAATTGAAAGTCGTCGAGCGTTACGATGACGACGATGATGATGTAAGCATTGTTATAAGCGAAGTAAGAAAAGAAAACAACGTTTTAATTAAGGGGGGTAATCAAAACATCGAAAAAAAACAAAAAAAACTAACGTAAGGCAAACGAACGATGAAAACAGAAAACGAACACGTGAAAAATGGCTTAAATAAGCCTGTTTCGATATTAAAATTTAAAAAATCGGTGGGTACCCGTGTGTTTTGGGGTGTCGCTAAGAATAAGCGAAGTAAAAAAAAAAAAACAGCAAAACAAACGTTACGTGGAAAATGGCTTAAATAATACAGGGTTCAATATTTAAATTTAAAAATTAAAAAAAAAACATCTCACACCACGATTTGAATAAGGCCTTAACTACCTGAGCTAAAGCAACGTATATGAAATTTGTTTGTTTTTTTCAACTATTTAAAGTAAATCAGGTCACGGGCGTCATGACGTCATCTGATGCATGCGTTGCTGACCGTCGAAAATTGTTGATTTCGGGGTGAAAAAGTTAACGTTTCTCTCTCTCTCCCTGTTTGCGTCTCTCTCTCTCTCACTTCGTCTTCCTTACTCTAAAGAGTGCTACTAAAAAAGAAAATGGCGTCTGGCTGTTTTTTTTTTTGGAAAAACTTTGATTGTTAATATTTTTTGTAAGCGTATTTTTTTTTTTACTTCACATTTTTGCCTTGTTATTTTTCGTTTAACTATCGTATCTAACTACTTTTAATGTGCTAATAACTTTGGTAACGTTGTCATAGCGTAGAAGTTCATAGTTTAGCTTGTGTGAGGGTTAAATTTCTTTTTACCGATAACAACAATGTTTTTTAAATTCAGACTGTAATTACAGCTTGCTGACATCAAGATCACATGACATGACTCAGCGGGTTTTAAATACAAGTTGACCCAAAATAAACGGCCCCGTGTATACTTTATGTAGAAGAGTTGGCGCCTGTATTTTTTTGGGCAGTTATAAATCGATTTAAAAATATGTAATGCTTAACATTAAAATGTCACTTTTTTGGGCCCCCCCCCCCTGCAGAAAATCGATCAGTTGACGCACTTCTGATGGTCCTTTTGGGACAATTTTTCGATATTTGTCGTCCGGAGGGTGGGGCTTTCATACGAGACCAAGTTTGTGAATTTTTATTCCGTCGGTCAAAAGTTTTTAGCAGACACACAAACATACATGCATACATTTTCGCTTTTATATATATAGACTAGCCTGGGTGCCAGGCGTTGCCCCAGTGTTTGGAGGTGTGTGTTGAGCAAAAAAAAAAAAAAAAGTTGTAGTAGGCAGGCAGGCTCGAACCCGTGACGCAAAGGCGGAAAAGGAAGTGGAGGTGTGTGTAAAGGTGTTGGTTGACCAAAAAAAAAAAAATGGAAAATTGCGAACGCAAAAAAAAAAAATAAAAATAAAAAAATTAGGAGTAGTAAGCAGGCTCAAACCCATAATGCGCAAGAGGAAAAAGAGGTGAGAAAAAAGAAACTGTCTTACCGTTGTGCCTACTGTGGTTGTGATGTCACGGGTGATCGAAATAACGCCTTTAAAGCAACATTGTGAACGCGAGGGTTGAATGACTTGCAACAATGTCAGCGAAAAAATCGACCATCCCTGTAGAAAAGTGCTCAGTTGAGGGTGAAGGAATTAATGTTTTGGGCCAATTTTTTTATATTTGTCGTCAGAAGGGTCAAGCTTCAAAACAATACTGATCTCGTGAAAATCCGTCATTTCTGCTGAAAGTTTTAGGCAGACATACAAACATACATACATACATTTATGTAGACATACATTTAAACAGACAGGTGAGATTTATATTATAGAAGACCAGACAGTTCCGTTGAATTTAATATATTGAGTAATTAAAGTTGTGGCAGTTTTGTTTTTTTTGTGACTTGAGAAGGTGACCAAATTATGAACCACACTCAAAAGTAATCAAATGCTATAGCAAATTCGTCAGACAAAAAATTAATTACTTGACTACCTTTCACACATCCTGTTTGCAAGTATAAATCAATAATTGTGCAGGATATCCTGATTTTGTGTAAAAAAAAAAACAAAAACAAGTTGAACATTGAAAAACGTGACTTTTGAGAACATACGACAGATGTTCCAAAAGTAATGCATCCTATTGTTTTTATTTGAAATGGACCTGAGGTGATTGCAAATTGCATTGTTATGATGACTGAACTTATGCATTCATGACCTAGAAAGTATCATCTTTCTGTTAAAGATATTGATGGTATGAGACTCTAAGAAAGCAACCCTTGTCATGGATATTTTTTTTTTTACAAAGGAGCCACCATTTATCAAAGCCAAAGGGCACTCGAGGTTAAGGGTTAATTAGTGTATGGTAGTCAATGGGACAATATCATAGTAATCATTAGTAGTGGAAATTTGATAAATTGGATTACTTTAGGGAACGGCTCATCAAGAACTTGTTCACATTGAAGTTGAAGCCAACCATATTGTAGTCGGCTGGAAAGCAGGAAAATGGAACCAAGTTCCACAGGCGTGCAGTTCTAAGAAAGAAGCTTTGTTCATGGAATCTCTATTTAGATTTAGACACAGATAAAGAATGGGGGAAATTATTGATAGTGGTTTCAGCTAGACGAGTGTTTTTCATGAAAGTCAGGCAAAGGAAGACTGTAGATTGGAGTTCAGACACTTGCCATGAAAATAATGATAAAGCAGAGACAGGCTCCCAACGTCTCTTCTGTGAGAAATAGGTTGCACTAGACTACGAAGTCCCCCACTAGACTACGAAGTCCCCCACTAGACTACGAAGTCCATTTTGAACTATGTCAAAGCAGGATCAGCAGCTTCTAGCATCTCCTGCCCAGATATGAGCGTACTTGACTCTTATACAGGTAGAGAATTGTATCAGCAGTGAGATATCTACTGGAGTGGTAAAATGATTCCACCATTTTTATAGCAGCCTTGGCAACAGATTTGATGTCCGTGTTCCATTTCCGATAAGGAGTTATGGTCAAACCCAGAAGCTTGTCAAAACATCGAGCTTCCCCAAGATGAGAACCATTCATTTCAGTTGATGCTAGATGGGGATTAGAGCATTGATAATTCTTGATTTTAGATGCATTAAAATTAACCAGCCACCCCTTTCCCCATTGCACCATGTTCTCCATTAAATTCCTGTATAGTTAGTTTCTAGGCTATAAGAGATTGCCGGTCTTATGAAGATTTCTGAGCACAGCTCGACACTCAATGAAGAACTACAGTTCACCCATTGATCTATGAACGCCTTTGATCAAGGGTCTGAGTGTAACATAGTACACGTTTATACATGCGTTAAAATGTATACAGGTCCTGGATATGACCTTAAACTATATCCAGTGATGAGGCCCCAGCTTGCGGGCTTTGGGGAGTGTGGAGCCACCCTTTAATTGTCATTGCTCCCAGGTCCCCCCTGACCCAGAGTGGTAGTACCTGTTAGGGTCCCAACTATGGGTTAAATAGAAACCGACTTAAAAAAAAAAATATACTCTATTAAAAAAATTGTTCTTCAAAATCACTGGATTCGGCATTAAATAACCCAAAAGGGTTGATATGCCGTAAAACAAAAACAACCAACCAGCCAACCATAAAAAAGAGCTCTGCATTAAATCCCTGTATAGTTACATTAAACCCCTGTATAGTTACTCTGTTGAAATTTGACTTGGGAACATCAGTTTCTCAGCATGTTGTTGAATTACCAAGCATCTCCAAGCCTCCACCACACGGATGTTGAATAAAGACATGTGTGAACGTGCATATGTTTAAACATTAATTTTACAAGCCATGAATGTCCGCCTGTTTGACTTGCTCATGGTCGTGGCTCAATTCCAACACTGATTGCAGTGTCAATGTGATCTCAGTCAGTGCTATAGTAGAAGAATTCTCCCCTTAAATAAAATCATGATCCATTATTGGAATTTAATCATGCCACATTGGAAAAATAAATCCCCCATAAAGCCCATCTTTTAAAAAAATTTTGTTCAATTCAAACAAGGCATATTACTACTGGAAGCGTAAGGGGTGTTGTGATAGAGGCCAGGGTCATAGGAAGTAACATGAGTAAATTGTTGAAACTAATGCTTGGGTTTAGCTGATCAGTATTTTGGGAAAAATTAAAGTAGATCATAACCACAGCAGTGATTTTCTTATCTTAATATATCGTTGTGGTTCTAGCCATGTTGTCATCTATCGTATTGGTGGTCACTGGGTACGCATGCACTGGTTTAAAAATATACAAAAACAAAAACGAACTCACAAATACAAAATACAATTTTGTACATAAGTCAGTTCTGTTCTGTTCGTGTGTGTGTTAAGAAACCTGATTCTTATCGTTGAGCTCTTTACAGTTGAAATAATGTCGGTTACGTTAGCTGGCATGCGTAGATTATGATATTATAATCATTTATATATATATATATGTGTGTGTGTGTGTTATGTATATATATATATATATGTATATATATATGTATCTCTGTATATGTATGTATATATAACGAAAATATTTTAAAACAATTATTAACAATTATTTCATATCTATGTATATAATGTTTGTATGCTCACGAAATAATCAGTATAGGAAGAGATTATTATTGCCAGTCGAAAGATTTGAACCAAGATATAATGCCTCAAACTAATTTGACTACTAAATATATCAACTTACAATCCAAAATGTATTTATTTATTTATTTTTTGTCTTAATCACTGTATCACCCCCCCCCCGATCAGCAGAAACTAGCTATGGTGTCTGCTCTCTCAGCTACTCTTAGCTGTCCATCCAGAAATTGACCGTGAGGTGCCATCCTGTCTTGAGAGTTCAAAAGATTATTTCAGTACCCCCTTCCCTCGTCGTTTTATTCATCTCACTTCCGATAACTTTTGCTTTTCTGGTGAATTATTTCCCTGCATTCTCCGGGAAAGAGGCAATCCATATTATTATAAAGCTCCCATGCCAAACTTGTCATTTATTACATAAATTACAAAACAAAAATCATATCATGCAAACTGTATTCAATTCACGCATTCACATAACATAGCGTACAACCTTCTTCAGATGTATCCGGTTGACTTTGGGAATCTTTCCGTTTCGAACTTGGGAATCTGCATGAAATTTTAAATGGAACCCTTTATTTAATTTACACATTTTCATTTTGTCAGTCACAACTGGATAGAAGTCTCAAGTAATTTGCAATTGTATTCCTAATATAACCTCCAATAAGAATTGAACCTTCAACCTCCAAAAGAACTGAATTTTACTTAATACTTTATCCAGTATGCCATGGGTCTTTGAAAAAATTTAAGCATCTCATTCAATGAGATCCTTAAAGAACAGTTTAATACTTGTCATGTGATAGTTTTGCCATAGTATCTGTTCATTACTTATGATACTCTCCTCCAAAGCAGTACCTCTTCCTTTGGAGGAGAGAGCAGTGTAGTATATCTTCATTCGTCATGATACCATCAGGCAGGCATTACTATTCTTTTTGAGGTGGAGCCAAGTGTAGTATCTGTTCGATTGTCATGAAACCATCTTCCTGGGCATTACCCCCTCCTTTAAGGGAAGTAGAAGTTTAACTAGGATTAGGCGGTATACAAGTTATAAAACCAGTCATGCATTCATGTTACATAAGTTACAAAACAACGGAAAAAAGGGACAATCAACAAAAAACAAAAACAACAAAACAAAAACCAAGTGTGGTCTTAACAGATTTTTTAAATACGTAAATGTTGCATTTCTACAGCTTTATTGCATCAGTTCCACTTTAATCTATATATTAATACAATAGCATGTGTGTTATTTTCTGTGTCACCCTTACATCTGGGTCGTTTAATTGTTATGTACTTCTATTTCTTGTGATAAATAATTTTACCAAGAATTCTTCATAAGTTTTGGTTTTGGTTTCGGTTTCGGTTATAGCTACTGGCATTCCAATAATCTATTTTTTTTTAATAATTTTATAAAGAGTTCTTCATAAGTTTGGGTTTCGGTTTCGATTATAGCTGAAGGAACTAAAGTTATATATATATATATATAACTCTATAATAATATATACGAAATCTACAAGAATTAAAATATCATATTTAAGTGTATTTCATGACCTGGCTATGCCGGGCATCCCTGCTAGCTTGGATAAATACTTTTGCAGTTTTAACAAAAGAGCTACAATAATATTAGAGCGTCTCCGTTTACGTTGAATATCTACAGAATGACAACATCAATATATTGCATATGAATCAGTCCCCCTGTGGAATTTTCACAGGTCCTGCTAGTTTTTTTAATAGAATAGAACTGTAGACAAACAAATATCTCTGCACAGTTACATGTTGTTGTAAATATGTACTCTTTTGCAAATACTTTCTACTCTTTGTGTATACCGAACCCTTTTAAATCAGAAGCTTGATGTTTGTTATGATATAACACCAGAGCATACCTATATGAACAACAATTTTGCTATATTCCAAAGCCCAAAGCTTCATTCATCTTACCAATCATTATTTCTTAAATAAAAAAATACAAAAATCAGTACATTTTTACAGATCTGTTTTGTTTACAGGGGACTATCAATATTTATATGTCAACATTCATTCCATTTCATTCCGCAGACTCATCAGAAAAAAACAAAATGTTCTCAAAGACAAAAATGCATAATGATGTTATATGAAAAATTATGAAAGAAGCAAATTAAACTTATGCTAGTCCGTATCCTGTGGCAGGTATCTGTTTTATTAAAAACATGAATTTTCAATTTAACTTAATGATTATTATTATTATTATTATTATTATTATTATTGAAGGTCAAAATAGTCCAAGTGATAATAATTATTAATGCCCACCTCAAAAACACTATCTTTAATAATAATAATAATTATTATTATTGTTATGATGATGATGATGATGATGATGATGATGATGATGATGAATCATAAATCCTTCATGGAGCTGTTTCTCTTCCCATTTTACTTTTCTCGTCTTATCCCATGTCTCTTCTTTTTCTGCCTTTTTTTGTTGCCTCTTGCTGCGGTAATTGTTCTTTCAGTGTTCTGCATTATGTATTTTTCTAATTATTTTTTTTGTGTCTTTTTTACACACTCTTCCATACAAACCAATTATTATTATTATTATTATGGGCTCACAAGGAGCTTTCACACAGGTCATCAAAGATCTCATTATTACTATTATTATTATTATTATTATCATTATTATTGTTATCATTATTATTGCCAAACGGTTGTGAGATTTCACGTGAATTATCTTGAACATTATAATAATAAAGAACGAACCTGCCCAAAAGTAAAATTTCTAGTATTCTCAACGTTTTTCACTTTAAGTTTATTCACTTCACTTCATTTTTTGACAAAGAGCAGAAGACTGCTCGAAATATCAAAATAAAATACAATAAATAAAAAAAAATCGTTTTTATACTTTTTACACAATGTATAACCCTAATATATATATATATATATATATATATATATATATATATATATATATATATATATATATATATATAAGAGAAAGAACTTATCATAACTTATTGTCTCTATTGCGTATTTAGAACTTATTCTCTCTATTGCGTATTGAGCTTTTTTAATTTGGTTGGGATTACATTTTCTATATATATAACCACTGTTATTTATATTAGTTTGAAGTTTACCATAGCGTATATCAGGTAAACACTACATCCCTTTGTTTTCATTAATATATATATATATATATTGTTAAGCTGTAACCCAGCCCTACTAGGGATGGTAAAGATGAGTGATGTAGCAAGATATAAAAAAAAAAAAGAAAGAAATTTCCCAGGTTTCTTAGCAATACATTGGTATGAGAAAGGAAATGCCGTCTCGAAGACAACAATAAAATGAAATATACTGGGCAACTAAATCACATAAGAATAACAAGGACAAATTCCGATGAAAAATTTATGAAAAACCTTTATTTATATAAAAATAAATAAAATTCAATTCAAGAAAAAAAAAAAAAAAAAAATATATATATATATATATATATATATATATATATATATATATATATATATATATAACTAAGTGAAATAGTCTTATGTCATTCAAATTTTACCGAGAGAAAAATATATAACCAACATGTAACAATCCATCTTCATCTCAAAGAAAAAAGTTCGTCTGCTCTGTTTGAGATGGATCATAAGTTATATGAGAGAGATGCAAGAGGGAGATGGAAAGTTTTTGATGGATAACTCATGGATTTCCTTTCAAAATGTATCCTTTCTTTTGTTTTTAGATTTCTTTCCTTTGGTTTATTTATATTCAATCGCCTTTCTTCATTGTTTACAATTGTTATGCACACATCATTTGCTCCAAATCCTCGTTTCTGAAGCGCATATGAAATCACTGGTCTGTCGCCAGTATTTCGCCATTTTTTCAATTTTTCACCCAGCTATGTCATCGTTGGGTTTATTCTTGTTCAGTCAATCTTTTCGCTTTGGCCACTAGTCAAAACTGATTTTTGCTATCACCGCCGCCTTCGTCTTGCAGCTATGTCTCATTGATGTTCACCTCAATCGTGACCGCTGTCTTCGTCTATAATTGGTTCTGCAACGTCGTCGTCTTTCGCTGTTTCCACTTTTGCTGCCTTCACCACCTCCGACCTTCGCTTCTCAGCGCAAAGCTCCGACTGCCATTGATGACTTTTTGTCAGTCTCCTCTCTCTCTATACGGTCTATCTCTCTCTATATTCCTCCCTCCGGTTTATAGACTCTATCTTTTCTCTCCCCTCTCTCTCTCATCTATAAGTTTTCTTTTCTCTTTCCTCTTCCGTTCATAGGATTTCCTTCTTTTCCTTCTCCTCCTGTTCGCAAGTCTCCTCCTCTTTTTCTTCCTGTTTTGTTTACATAATGAAACGGGCAGACGATAACTGGCGTTCTGAGTGCAAAAATAAAAAAATAAAAAGCAGAGCAAATATATTTTCTCTCGGTTTGAAAATCAATAAAAATAATTTATTATACATTTGTACAAATGTATTACAAATCAATAAAAATAATTTATTATACATTTGTACAAATGTATTACTATATATATATATATATATATATATATATATATATATATATATATATATATATTCTCACTTTTTGGGTTTCACTTGTACTGGGGTGAATAACAGCCGTTGTTCAGACAGTGCCACGGATTCTGGTCGATTGGTATTTGCACCTTCCACCATGCAGTTTGGTTCACAAGTATCTGCACTAACTAACCATTCACCCTCTTCAATTTTTTCATTTCTCATTAGCATATTTCTCTTTCAGGGATTTGTCTGCTATTGTCTTGTGTGGATTATTATCCGTAACACTTTGACTATCATTAAAACATTTATTCCTATTGATAACCAAATACAGAGACCTGTTATGTTCTTGCTAAAATTTCCCAACCATCCTAACCACTTTTGCACTTACCTGTCCCCCCTACTAGGTGCCTAATCTGGAGCTATTGAATACTATTCACTAAACACTCACATCATCGTCTTTGTGTCATGATTCTGAGATACCGAGATGGTGATAAAGGCACTCATGCATTACAAAATGATCATAGGCATGAAAATCAACCATATCAAGTCGGTCAGTTAGTCTGCGGTTGGATGCCTAGAGCGGTGTCACCACTTTTCCATCTCCTTTCAGTTGGATGGATGGCCTGGTTCGAATCCTTGATGTATTGCTTGGGCTAAACCTCCAGCTCAGAAAATTGGTCAGAGGTACAATCAAAGGCCCAAGCATTGGTCAACTCCTAGTCTTGATGGGAACTTTCCTTAAAGGGCAGAGCAGAGGCGTGCACCATGACATCTTCCTTCTTATCCTCTACCAACTGGCTGTGCATCCTCTGCCTGTGAAATACATAAAGGTCCTCCAGCGCCAACCGTTTTTGCTTCTTTGGGACAGAAAGAGGCATTGGGTCCACAGAGAGATTTGTGTTCAACGTCCATGTAAGGGAGGTTTGAGAATGCCCAACTTGACGTGTCGTTGAGATGTTGAAAGGTTAGCTTTCCTGAGGTGAACATTGACGAAGGAATCTGCATGGAACTCTGCAGTCAATAGCGCCTTTCCCGACCTCATCCTCAATCATTTCGTCAAAGGTCGTCATAGACCGAAGGGCGACATGCAGTCTCTTAGAAAATACCAAGTCATGCTTAAGAATCTGACTTTGAGAAAAGAACTTCATAGGGGATTAGTGAAGGGGAGGGGTACCAACGATCAGTTTGTTGAGCAGTTAGGATTACCAGAAGGGAAAATCCGTTGCTAGTGGACAAGCACTAGTTTTGAGTTGTCTCAACAACTCTAAGTTTTCCTTGACCTGGCGATTGGTTTGGAATGCATTATCCCTCAATGCTATACTATACAATTCCAGATTGGTGGATTCGCCCGGGTGTCCTCATTGCAAGACTCCTGCAGAAGAAATACTGGAACATACTTCCTTTGGATGCAGTGAACTCCAGCAGTATTAGGAGTATATCAATAAGGTGACAGTTCATATTGATCCCGCCTGCTAAACACATCCTAGGTCATCCACAACGTTGAGTTGCCCTTGAACAGAGACAAATGGATTGTGTTTCTCACAATCCTAGCCATTGCGAAAATGGTGGTGTGGACGTCGCATCCGAACAAGAACCGAGGGGTTGGATCTTTTACTGATCAGGATCTGATCAAGATCAAATGTGATAGGAAAAGATTACATCCTGTGGCTTTTGAAAGAAAATAGATTAAAGTAGTAAGCTTGTGTCTACACAGAAGAGCCAAGTTTGAGTATGTGTTCTTTGCTTGAGCAAGGTGCTTGCAGTTTCTGGTCCTGTCAAACTCTAGATCCTTTAGGGTAAGCCTTTTCAGTTTCTTAGCTAGTCGAGTAAATGCCCCCCCCCCCCGATAAGAAACCTCCAAGACGCTCGCTCCCCATTTTTTTCTTTTTGCCCCTGACCTTCCCCAAATTGCATTTATCTTGGAAGGACATCACATACTCCCTAACTCCCTCACCCTATTTTTTCTTTTCATGTCTAGATTTCAGTCCCACTTAGAGACTGACCTGCTTGTCTTTGGTTCCCAACATGTCGTAAAACAGAAATTTTACTATTTAGAAAGTGTTTGACCGGTTTTACTAACATGTGTTTTAATTTTTCTCCAACCCACGCCAATGAATTATTTATTTATGCACATATTTACAAATAAAAAAAAATCGATTTATACACCAATAAACAAACAAAAAAAAATACAAAAACAAGAAAACAAAAATGAGGACAAAGCAACAAAAAGGATACAATAAAACTAAACTAAAAACAAAAGAAAGCCCAAATATATCTTTATATGAGGGAGAAAGGCAAGCGTCAAGGTTTTTTTTTATTGTT